>NW_027428339.1:151300-302600 GCF_047830755.1 Zonotrichia albicollis
GGATCCCAGAACCATGGATATTAATTAATTCTATCTGGGATCCCAAAACCATGGATATTAATGAATTCTATCTGGGATCCCAAAACCATGGATATTAATGGATTCTATCTGGGATCCCAAAATCATGGATATTAATTAACTGTACCTGGGATCCCAAAATCATGGATATTAATGGATTCTATCTGGGATCCCAAAATCATGGGTATTAATGGATTCTGTCTGGGATCCCAAAATCATGGATATTAATGAATTCTATCTGGGATCCCAAAATCATGGATATTAATGAACTGTACCTGGGATCCCAGAACCATGGATATTAATGAATTGTACCTGGGATCCCACAATCATGAATATTAATGAGTTGTACCTGGGATCCCAAAATCATGGATATTAATTAATTCTATCTGGCATCCCAAAACCATGGATATTAATTAATTCTATCTGGGATCCCAAAATCATGGATATTAATGGATTGTACCTGGGATCCCAGAACCATGGATATTAATGGATTGTATCTGGGATCCCAAAATCATGGATATTAATTAATTCTATCTGGGATCCCAGAACCATGGATATTAATGGATTCTATCTGGGATCCCAAAATCATGGATATTAATGGATTGTACCTGGGATCCCAAAATCATGGATATTAATGGATTGTACCTAGGATCCCAAAATTATGGATATTAATGGATTCTATCTGGGATCCCAAAATCATGGATATTAATGGATTCTATCTGGGATCCCAAAATCATGGATATTAATGGATTCTATCTGGGATCCCAAAATTATGGATATTAATGAATTCTATCTGGAATCCCAAAATCATGGATATTAATGAATTCTATCTGGGATCCCAAAATCATGGATATTAATGAATTCTATCTGGGATCCCAGAACCATGGATATTAATGGATTCTATCTGGGATCCCAAAATCATGGATATTAATGAATTCTATCTGGGATCCCAAAATCATGGATATTAATGAATTCTATCTGGGATCCCAGAACCATGGATATTAATGGATTCTATCTGGGATCCCAAAATCATGGATATTAATGAACTGTACCTGGGATCCCAGAACCATGGATATTAATGAATTGTACCTGGGATCCCAGAAC
Source organism: Zonotrichia albicollis (assembly GCF_047830755.1). Taxonomy (NCBI): domain Eukaryota; kingdom Metazoa; phylum Chordata; class Aves; order Passeriformes; family Passerellidae; genus Zonotrichia; species Zonotrichia albicollis. The sequence continues at coordinate 152,423 of NW_027428339.1, forward strand.
CATGGATATTAATGAATTGTACCTGGGATCCCAGAACCATGGATATTAATGAATTGTACCTGGGATCCCAAAATCATGGATATTAATTAATTCTATCTGGCATCCCAAAACCATGGATATTAATGAATTGTATCTGGGATCCCAGAACCATGGATATTAATGGATTGTACCTGGGATCCCAAAATCATGGATATTAATGGATTCTATCTGGGATCCCAAAATCATGGATATTAATGAATTCTATCTGGGATCCCAAAATCATGGATATTAATGAACTGTACCTGGGATCCCAGAACCATGGATATTAATGGATTGTACCTGGGATCCCAGAACCATGGATATTAATGGATTCTATCTGGGATCCCAAAATCATGGATATTAATGGATTGTACCTGGGATCCCAGAATCATGGATATTAATGGATTCTATCTGGGATCCCAAAATCATGGATATTAATGAATTCTATCTGGGATCCCAAAATCATGGATATTAATGGATTCTATCTGGGATCCCAAAATCATGGATATCAATGGATTCTATCTGGGATCCCAAAATCATGGATATTAATGAATTGTACCTGGGATCCCAAAATCATGGATATTAATTAACTGTATCTGGGATCCCAAAATTATGGATATTAATGGATTGTACCTGGGATCCCAAAATCATAGATATTAATGGATTCTATCTGGGATCCCAAAATCATGGATATTAATGGATTCTATCTGGGATCCCAGAATCATGGATATTAATGGATTCTATCTGGGATCCCAAAATTATGGATATTAATTAACGGTACCTGGGATCCCAGAATCATGGATATTAATGGATTCTATCTGGGATCCCAAAATCATGGATATTAATGAACTGTACCTGGGATCCCAGAATCATGGATATTAATTAACTGTATCTGGGATCCCAGAACCATGGATATTAATGGATTCTATCTGGGATCCCAAAATTATGGATATTAATTAATTCTATCTGGGATCCCAGAACCATGGATATTAATTAACTGTACCTAGGATCCCAGAACCATGGATATTAATTAATTCTATCTGGGATCCCAAAATTATGGATATTAATTAACTGTACCTGGGATCCCAAAATTATGGATATTAATTAACTGTACCTGGGATCCCAGAACCACGGATATTAATGGATTGTACCTGGGATCCCAAAACCATGGATATTAATTAACTGTACCTAGGATCCCAGAACCATGGATATTAATTAATTCTATCTGGGATCCCAGAACCATGGATATTAATGGATTGTATCTGGGATCCCAAAATCATGGATATTAATGGTTTGTATCTGGGATCCCAGAACCATGGATATTAATGGATTCTATCTGGGATCCCAAAATTATGGATATTAATGGATTGTACCTGGGATCCCAGAATCATGGATATTAATGGATTGTACCTGGGATCCCAAAATCATGGATATTAATTAATTGTACTTGTCTCAGGAGTCACTCTGCACCTTGCAGTGCTGTTCTCCTTGTTCCAAAGCCATGGGATCCCAGAATAATGGATATTAATGGATTGTACCTGGGATCCCAAAATCATAGATATTAATGAATTCTATCTGGGATCCCAAAATTATGGATATTAATGAATTCTATCTGGGATCCCAAAATCATGGATATTAATGAATTGTACCTGGGATCCCAGAATAATGGATATTAATGAATTGTACCTGGGATCCCAAAATCATGGATATTAATGGATTCTATCTGGGATCCCAAAATTATGGATATTAATGAATTGTACCTGGGATCCCAAAATTATGGATATTAATGGATTCTATCTGGGATCCCAGAATCATGGATATTAATGGATTCTATCTGGGATCCCAAAATTATGGATATTAATGAGTTGTACCTGGGATCCCAAAATTATGGATATTAATTAATTGTACCTGGGATCCCAAAATCATGGATATTAATGGATTCTATCTGGGATCCCAAAATTATGGATATTAATGAATTGTACCTGGGATCCCAAAATTATGGATATTAATGGATTCTATCTGGGATCCCAGAATCATGGATATTAATGGATTCTATCTGGGATCCCAAAATTATGGATATTAATGAGTTGTACCTGGGATCCCAAAATTATGGATATTAATTAATTGTACCTGGGATCCCAGAACCATGGATATGAATGGATTCTATCTGGGATCCCAAAATCATGGATATTAATGGATTCTATCTGGGATCCCAAAATCATGGATATTAACAGTACCTGGGATCCCAGAATAATGGATATTAATGGATTCTATCTGGGATCCCAAAATTATGGATATTAATTAATTCTATCTGGGATCCCAGAACCATGGATATTAATGGATTCTATCTGGGATCCCAAAATCATGGATATTAATTAATTCTATCTGGGATCCCAGAACCATGGATATTAATGAATTGTACCTGGGATCCCAGAACCATGGATATTAATGGATTGTACCTGGGATCCCAAAATCATGGATATTAATGGATTCTATCTGGGATCCCAAAATTATGGATATTAATGGATTCTATCTGGGATCCCAAAATCATGGATATTAATGAATTCTATCTGGGATCCCAAAATCATGGATATTAATGAATTCTATCTGGGATCCCAAAATCATGGATATTAATGACTTCTATCTGGGATCCCAAAACCATGGATATTAATTAACTGTACCTGGGATCCCAAAATCATGGATATTAATGGATTGTACCTGGGATCCCAAAACCATGGATATTAATGGATTGTACCTGGGATCCCAGAACCATGGATATTAATGAATTGTACCTGGAATCCCAAAATCATGGATATTAATGGATTGTACCTGGGATCCCAAAATCATGGATATTAATGGATTCTATCTGGGATCCCAAAATCATGGATATTAATGGATTGTTCCTGGGATCCCAAAATCATGGATATTAATGGATTGTACCTGGGATCCCACAACCATGGAAGGGGGTGGCTTGGAAAGGAACATTCACCTCTGCACAGCTTGGAAAACCAGGATTCTATAAAATCTCCTTTGGGCTGCTCAATCCCCAGGTGGATCTGGGGCCTGGCTTTCTACAAATGGAAATTAATATTAAAAGTCATTCCTTAACACATGTTTATTTTCTCATTTCTGGAATGTACCTATTACACTCTCCAGACACATGTGCTTGATTATAATGATTATCATATGGATTTTCCAAGGCACTCATCACCATAACATCAAATGTCATTAGAGAAATTAGGGAAGAGCAGCAGCAAGAACCAGTTTCCTCCTTTCCCACCACAGCACAGCAGTGAGAGAGCAGAATCTCAGCTGATTTTCTGCCACTTTTGTTTCAAGCAAAGCCCCTGGGGAAATGTGAAGCCAAAATCTCAGTGAAAATCCCATTACCAATGGCTTGGAACTCAAAACTCCCAATTTGGGGCTGCACCCACATGGACCTTGGGACACAAACCCTGACTGCAATCCTGATTTCCCCATGAAAATTCCCATTGTTGGAGCAAAGCAAAATGCCAAGGGATTGACACCGTGCTCCACCTGCCTTCCCAGAGGGGATCTGCATTGGTTTAAATTCAATATTTTCTGCTTTAGGCTCCAGCACAGGAGGGAAACAGCTGGACATGACCCAGCCACCCCACAGTGTTGGTTTTTGGGGCTGTGTGTGTGTCCAGAGCAGTGCCCTCCCAGCTACACCATTCCCCTCGTTATCCTAATTAATTAAAATAAATTTGTTCTCAGCAGCATCCCCTTCTCACAGTGCAGGGTTTGAGGTCTTGGCTTTGCTGCTGTGTCGTGGGGGTGAAGCAGCAGCAGGAGCAGGGAGCTGCCTTTGGATTGCTGACTCCGACGAAATCCTTGGGTTTTTTCCTTCCTTTGCGTCATTTCTGTGATTATTTTTGTGCTTCGTCTGCTCAAAAATCCCTGGGGAAAAAAAAAATCTTTCTCTCTCTCTCTTTTTTTTTGAAGGTTGGGAACCCACCTGTTTCCTGAGCTTGGTGGGAACTTTAGGGAAATGAAATAAATATATCGGCCCTACACCTGGGAATGGGGATTTGGAGCAGGATTTTCAGTCTGAAAGCAGAGATTTCTTTGCCTTGCAGAAAGAGAGCTGGGAGAACAGAGTGTCCTGCGTCTGTATGATTGATTCTTGCTAAATTTGGATTTAATTGCTCAGAAGGTCTCAAGGAATGACATTTGGAGAGAGCCAACTGGGATGTCTGAGCTCCCCCTGCTGCCACCGAGCACCGTTTGGCTCCCAAGGGACCTTTCCTGCCACCTTCTGTCCTGCCAGGGTGCTCCAAAACCACCCAAAATCCTGCATGGCACAGGGAAGGTAAAACCAGAAATAAATCCACATTGCTGCCCAAAAAATCAATAAGCAGGGAGAAAACCCCGTCATGAACTACTCATTATTTACAATCCCCATTTCCGAGCAGAGTTTTAATTATTTGTAAAAAGCTTTTCAATTGTTCAGCAGCTAATGTCATGGAATTGGTGCTCCCAGTGTGAAGTGCAACCGTCCAGAACCCCCACAGTATTATAAATAGGCTTCGGAGCCAGGATTGATTGATGTTTGGCAGAAAATCTATTCCTCGGAGCATGTGTATTCCTTCTGTTCACCAGTTTCATACAAATAGACTCGGGCTGATTTTTTATTCAAATCTCCAATTGATGTCGGCTTTCGACTGTTAAATATTTAAAGGCTTTTTTGGTTTTTTTTGTGCGAGGTAGGGGAATCTCGCGCCCGACGCAAACAAGGCGCTCCTGGGGGGGAGAGAAAAGCTTTATTAATTATATTGAGACTCAAATAATAGTCTTGCCTGACACTAATGCTCCATCAGCTGCAAGCACCAGGATCCTGTGGGATAACTTTAGAGCCCTTAGCCGGATCCATTGATGGCTCCAGAGCAGGAGGGATTGAATGAACGGAGTTTGGAGAGTTATTCCAGGCCAGTCCCAAAAACATCAAATAAAATGGAGACTTTTTTATTCTTATCCAGCCATCCCCACACGTGTTCCTCCTTGCTCTGAATTCCAACAGATCTAGAAAACATTCCCTATTGATGGATATCAGATTTCTGCTCCCTGGCTAAACTGGTGCCCCATTGGGAAGGGAATAAAGAGATCACAGGGCAGGGATGAGCAGGAATTTTGGGGAGGAATTCAGGATCTCAGCATTCACATAATTCACTCTGAATTCCAACAGATCTAGAAAACATTCCCTATTGATGGATATCAGATTTCTCCTCCCAGTTTGTTACCCTGGCTAAACTGGTGCCCCATTGGAAAGGGAATAAAGAGATCACAGGGCAGGAATGAGCAGGAATTTTGGGGAGGAATTCAGCATTCACATAATTCACTCTGAATTCCAACAGATCTAGAAAATTCCCTATTGATGGATATCAGATTTCTGCTCTTACCCTGGCTAAACTGGTGCCCCATTGGGAAGGGAATCAAGAGATCACAGGGCAGGAATGAGCAGGAATTTTGGGGAGGAATTCAGCATTCACATAATTCACTCTGAATTCCAACAGATCTAGAAAACGTTCCCTATTGATGGATATCAGATTTCTGCTCTTACCCTGGCTAAACTGGTGCCCCATTGGGAAGGGAATAAAGAGATCACAGGGCAGGAATGAGCAGGAATTCAGGATCTCAGCATTCACATAATTCACTCTGAATTCCAACAGATCTAGAAAAGGTTCCCTATTGATGGATATCAGATTTCTGCTCCCAGTTTGTTACCCTGGCTAAACTGGTGCCCCATTGGGAAGGGAATGAAGAGATCACAGGGCAGGAATGAGCAGGAATTCAGGATCTCAGCATTCACATAATTCACTCTGAATTCCAACAGATCTAGAAAATTCCCTATTGATGGATATCAGATTTCTGCTCCCTGGCTAAACTGGTGCCCCATTGGGAAGGGAATAAAGAGATCACAAGGCAGGAATGAGCAGGAATTTTGGGCAGGATCTCAGCATTCACATAATTCACCTGTGTTTAAAAGCGCTCTGAATTCCAACAGATCTAGAAAACGTTCCCTATTGATGGATATCAGATTTCTGCTCTTACCCTGGCTAAACTGGTGCCCCATTGGGAAAGGAATAAAGAGATCACAGGGCAGGAATGAGCAGGAATTTTGGGCAGGATCTCAGCATTCACATAATTCACTCTGAATTCCAACAGATCTAGAAAATTCCCTATTGATGGATATCAGATTTCTGCTCTTACCCTGGCTAAACTGGTGCCCCATTGGGAAGGGAATAAAGAGATCACAGGGCAGGAATGAGCAGGAATTTTGGGGAGGATATCAGATTTCTGCTCCCAGTTTGTTACCCTGGCTAAACTGGTGCCCCATTGGGAAGGGAATAAAGAGATCACAGGGCAGGAATGAGCAGGAATTTTGGGGAGGATATCAGCATTCACATAATTCACTCTGAATCCCAACAGATCTAGAACATTCCCTTTTGATGGATATCAGATTTCTGCTCCCTGGCTAAACTGGTGCCCCATTGGGAAGGGAATAAAGAGATCACAGGGCAGGAATGAGCAGGAATTTTGGGGAGGATATCAGATTTCTGCTCCCAGTTTGTTACCCTGGCTAAACTGGTGCCTTGTTTGGCACCAAAAAGGGAAAAGGGATGTCCCAGCACTCAGTGGAAGCTTCAAACTAGGAATGAATTTATCTGTGGTAGCACTTGACAAAGCTCAGCTCCTGATGCCTCAGCCTTTATAGTCACATCTGTTCGTTGCGAGCATTTATTGGAGGAGCCTTGACAAAGACAAAAGCAGATGATGGAAATCTCATCTGTCAAAACTGTTATTAAAGCTGGCAACAGCGTGAGGTTGGGTTTCAATTGAGAGCATCATTTCTATTTTATCCGGCATTTTACAAACAATAACAAATTGGGAAGGGTTGGGGGGCCCTGAGTGGGAAATTGCAGAAATTGCTGAGAACAAGGTTCACAGGGAAAGTTATCAATATAGAATATAGATACAGTATGTGATATATTATATATAATTACACATCATATCAATATCAATATATAAATATACATTAGAAAGAACCTGGATAACCTGGCTGGTTATATATTATACAATATATAATTACAGATCATATCAATATCAATATATAAATATACATGAAAATAACCTGGCTGGTTATATATTATATAATATATAATTACACATCATATCAATATAAATATACATGAAAATAACGTGGATAAGCTCAATGGCTGATAGCAGCCAGGCCTTTCCCTGCAGCTCCCTGCCCAGGAAATGCCCATTTGGGCACAGGCTGTGGATCCCAGCAGCTCCCATTAATGCCCATTTGGGCACAAGCTGTGGATCCCAGCAGTGCCCACACCCCATTAATGCCCATTTGGGCACAGGCTGTGGATCCCAGCAGTGCCCATTAATGCCCATTAATGCCCATTTGGGCACAGGCTGTGGATCCCAGCAGTGCCCACACCCCATTAATGCCCATTTGGGCACAGGCTATGGATCCCAGCAGTGCCCATTAATGCCCATTTGGGCACAGGCTATGGATCCCAGCAGTGCCCATGAATGCCCATTTGGGCACAGGCTATGGATCCCAGCAGCTCCCACACCCCATTAATGCCCATTTGGGCACAGGCTGTGGATCCCAGCAGTGCCCATTAATGCCCATTAATGCCCATTTGGGCACAGGCTATGGATCCCAGCAGTGCCCACACCCCATCAATGCCCATTTGGGCACAGGCTGTGGATCCCATTAATGCCCATTAATGCCCATGTGGGCACAGGCTGTGGATCCCAGCAGCTCCCACACCCCATTAATGCCCATTTAGGCACAGGCTGTGGATCCCAGCAGTGCCCACACCCCATCAATGCCCATGTGGGCATTAATGCCAGGCACTCCCTTGCCTCTCCCCAATCTCTGGGTACTCGCACTGGGCTCTGGCTGCCTCCTACTCATACCTTACTATCCTTAGCAGCATTCACAGCTCCCTCACACTTGTCTTTCTCTAATCTTAGTGCTGCTGCCAGCTTGGGAGAGGATTGCGGCTCCAGGGTCTCTCACTTGTGTGCAGGCTCTTGCTGGGCCACAGCCAAGTAGGTGAAAAACTCAACAAAAGGGGGGAAGGGGAGAGCTGGAGCTGCTGCTTTCACCAAACCAAACCAAACCAAACCGAACCAAACCAAACCAAACCAAACCGAACCAAACCAAACCTTCCTAGGTGGCTGCTCCAGCCCTGGAATTGCTCAAGGCCACTTGGGATGGTGGAAAAGTGGCAGGAGATGGAGTGAGAGGTTCCTTGAGGGCTCTGCAGTTGGGAATTCCTACCTGGAATTTGGGTACAGGAAACACCAAATCCCACCTGGAATTGGGTGCAGGAAGCACCAAATCCCTCCTGGAATTGGGTGCAGGAAACACCAAATCCCAGCTGGAGATGGGTACAGGAAACACCAAATCCCTCCTGGAATTGGGTGCAGGAAGCACCAAATCCCACCTGGAATTGGGTGCAGGAAACACCAAATCCCTCCTGGAATTGGGTACAGGAAACACCAAATCCCAGCTGGAATTGGGTGCAGGAAGCACCAAATCCCACCTGGAATTGGGTGCAGGAAACACCAAATCCCACCTGGAATTGGGTGCAGGAAACACCAAAACCCACCTGGAATTGGGTGCAGGAAACACCAAATCCCACCTGGAATTGGGTGCAGGAAACACCAAATCCCACCTGGAATTGGGTGCAGGAAACACCAAATCCCAGCTGGAATTGGGTGCAGGAAACACCAAATCCCAGCTGGAATTGGGTGCAGGAAACACCAAATCCCACCTGGAATAACACCAAATCCCACCTGGAATTGGGTGCAGGAAACACCAAATCCCAGCTGGAATTGGGTGCAGGAAACACCAAATCCCAGCTGGAATTGGGTGCAGGAAACACCAAATCCCACCTGGAATAACACCAAATCCCAGCTGGAATTGGGTGCAGGAAACACCAAATCCCAGCTGGAATTGGGTGCAGGAAACACCAAATCCCAGCTGGAATTGGGTGCAGGAAACACCAAATCCCACCTGGAATTGGGTACAGGAAACACCAAATCCCAGCTGGAATTGGGTGCAGGAAACACCAAATCCCTCCTGGAATTGGGTGCAGGAAACACCAAATCCCTCCTGGAGATGGGTGCAGGAAACACCAAATCCCAGCTGGAATTGGGTGCAGGAAACACCAAATCCCACCTGGAATTGGGTGCAGGAAACACCAAATCCCTCCTGGAATTGGGTGCAGGAAACACCAAATTCCAGCTGGAATTGGGTGCAGGAAACACCAAATTCCAAGATAAACTTCCCAAAATTTGGCAGAGCCGCTGTTCCTGGCTGAGCTGTCCCCTGAATTCCCACCTCTCCCTGTTCCCATGGCTGGGATGACGTTTGCCATGATTCATGCAGGCCCAGCAGTTTATTTTGGGCTGGCTATAGCTGCAGGATGGAGATGCAGCAGGAAATACTCCTGTGCCAAATGCAGAGGCTGGAGCATTTTGGTTTTCCCTAATTCAGGACAGCTGGAATTCCTGCTTGGATCAGAGGGGTTGGAAGTTGTCTCCAAAATGAGGAGGAGGCAAATCAGGAGCAGGCAAACATTATCCTGCTTTTCCAAGAGGAAAACCAGGACAGGTCGCAGTCAGTGTTGAACTGAAATGCCTTCAAGGCAGGAAGAAGTTCATTTCTTCTCATGAGAGGGCAATAAATTCCTTTTCTCGGAAAGATTCAGGTGTCCTGGGGCTGGGAGTCCTTTCTTTCAAAAAATATCCTAAAAAGCATCGTTTCTATTTAAACAATTTTTTATAACCTAAAACTAAATTTAAGAGAATAAATCCAGCATCACTTTCTACCACAACACATAGAATATTCATTTGTATATTTGCCAAAAGCCAAGCATCAGATACTCAAATTTTTCACAAGGGATCTTCAATCCCATCCTGGGAATGATGGAATATCCAGGGCTGATCCTGCTGGGATTTATGGGATATCCTGGGAATGAGGGAATGTCCAGGGAATGATGGAATATCCAGGGCTGATCCTTCTGGGAATCATGGAATGAATCCTGGAATATCCAGGGCTGATCCTGCTGGGATTTATGGGATATCCAGGGAATGATGGAATATCCAGGGCTGACCCTGCTGGGATTTATGGGATATCCAGGGAATGATGGAATATTCAGGGCTGATCCATCCAGGAACCATGGAATGAATCCTGGAATATCCAGGGCTGATCCTGCTGGGATTTATGGGATGAATTCTGGAATATCCAGGGCTGATCCTTGTGGGATTTATGGGATATCCAGGGAATGATGGAATATCCAGGGCTGATCCTTGTGGGATTTATGGGATATCCTGGGAATGATGGAATATTCAGGGCTGATCCATCCAGGAACCATGGAATGAATCCTGGAATATCCAGGGCTGATCCTGCTGGGATTTATGGGATGAATTCTGGAATATCCAGGGCTGATCTTTCTGGGAATCATGGGATATCCAGGGAATGATGGAATATCCAGGGCTGATCCATCCAGGAATCATGGAATGAATCCTGGAATATCCAGGGCTGATCCATCCAGGAATCATGGAATGAATCCTGGAATATCCAGGGCTGATCCATCCAGGAATCATGGAATGAATCCTGGAATATCCAGGGCTGATCCATCCGGGAATCATGGAATGAATCCTGGAATATCCAGGGCTGATCCTTCTGGGATTTATGGGATATCCTGGGAATGATGGAATATCCAGGGCTGGGAACACATTCCATGTTCCCTAAATCCTGCTGTGCCAGGGAAGGTGCCCAGTGTGGGGGCAAACAGTGGCACAGGGAGCTGAGCCTGTGGGAATGATGGAATATCCAGGGAATTATGGAATGTCCAGGGAATCATGGGATATCCAGGGAATGATGGAATATCCAGGGAATCGTGGAATATCCAGGGCTGATCCTTCTGGGAACCATGGAATGAATCCTGGAATATCCACAGGAAAGTGCCATCCCATAGGAGGGTGCCATCCCATAGGAGAGTGCCATCCCATAGGAGAGTGTCCCCAATGAGGGTGCCATCCCATAGGAGGGTGTCCCCATCAAAAGTGCCATCCAGAGGAGAGTGCTGTCCCATAGGAGGGTGCCCATTAGGAGGGTGCCATCCCATAGGAGGGTGCCCCATAGGAGGGTGCCCATTATGAGGGTGCCATCCCAGAGGAGGGTATTTCCAATAAGGGTGCCATCCCAGAGGAGAGTGCTTTCCCATAGGAGAGTGCCCCCAAGCAGGGTGCCATCCATGACAAGGGTGCCATGCAGAGGAGAATGCTGTCCCAGAGGAAGGTGCCACCCCAGACTAAGGTGCCATCCCATAGGAGGGTGCCATTCCACAGGAGGGTGCCCATAGGAGGGTGCCATCCCATAGGAGGGTTCATCCCATAGGAGAGTGCCCCCAAGCAGGGTGCCATTCAGAGGAGGGTGTCCCATATGAGGGTGCCATCCCATAGGAGGCTGCCCATTATGAGGGTGCCATCCAGAGTGCCATCCCATAGGAAAGTGCCATCCCTGACAAGGGTGCCATCTTAGAGCAGGGTGTCCCAATGAGGGTGCCCCAATGAGGGTGCCCCAGTGAGGGTGCCCCAGTGAGGGTGCCCAGAGCAGGGTGTCCAATGAGGGGGTCCCATGAGGGTGCCCCCAAGGAGGGTGCCCCCAATGAGGGTGTCCCAATGAGGGTGTCCCCAATGAGGGTGTCCCAGTGAGGGTGCCCCAATGAGGGTGTCCCCAGCAAGGGTGCCCCAATGAGGGGGTCCCAATGAGGGTGTCCCCAAGAGGGTGTCCCCAACAAGGGTGCCCCAATGAGGGTGTCCCAATGAGGGTGTCCCCAAGAGGGTGTCCCCAAGCAGGGTGTCCAATGAGGGTGCCCCAATGAGCGTGTCCCAATGAGGGTGTCCCAATGAGGGTGCCCCAATGAGGGTGCCCCCAATGAGGGTGCCCCAATGAGGGTGCCCAGAGCAGGGTGCCCCCAATGAGGGTGTCCCCAAGCAGGGTGTCCCAATGAGGGTGTCCCAATGAGGGTGCCCCAATGAGGGTGCCCCCAACAAGGGTGCCCCCAACAAGGGTGTCCCAATGAGAGGGTCCCCAATGAGGGTGTCCCAATGAGGGTGTCCCCAGTGAGGGTGCCCAGAGCAGGGTGTCCCCAATGAGGGTGCCCCCATGAGGGTGTCCCAAGGAGGGTGTCCCAATGAGGGTGCCCCAATGAGGGTGCCCAGAGCAGGGTGTCCCCATGAGGGTGCCCCAATGTAGGTGTCCCCAACAAGGCTGTCCCCAAGCCGGGTGCCATCCTTGACAAGGATGCCATCCTACAGAAGGCTGTCCCCAAGCGGGTGCCATGGTGTCCCCAGTGAGGGTGTCCCCAAGCGGGGTGCCCATTAGGAGAGTACCCCCAAGCAGGCTGTCCCCAAGCAGGCTGTCCCCAGGCCGGGTGCCCATTAGGAGAGTACCCCCAAGGCGGTGCCACGCTGCCCCCATGCCCACCCCAGCAGCAGGACGCTCCCCGAGATACCCACAGGATGTCAAACCCGGCCGCCCATCTCAGCCAATCACTGCCAAATAAATGAACCACGGCACTGCCTAATGGGATCCACCTGCTCTGCTGCCAGCCCCTACCTGAACCCCCTTTGATGAAATGTCAAAAGCCTGCCTCGTGCCTGCAGCCTGCACCGAGGGCGGAGAACAGAAAGGTTCCTCCTGTGACTCCATAAAACCGAAATAAATTCCACTGGCATCTTGTAAATTTTTATTTTCTACAATGACTGCGGGCCCCATCTGCGACCCAGCTGTTATTAGAAGGGAAAGCGTTGGCCCTTCTGCATTACAAAACAGCGTCGAACAGTAATTGCCAGTGGAAGAGATTAAGTGTAGACACTAAAAATGTTTACTCGCAATGAATATGCATAACGATGGGTAGGAAACAGCCCTGGAAGATTAAAAAGAGAGAAGGGTTTGTTTACAAGGCTGGGAAAAAAAAAAAAAAAAGAGGGGAATGTCAGTTGGCCCCAAGCCTGAAATAGGAACGAAAAACCTTTGGGCAAGGCATTAGGGAGAAAAACAGATGGTTTGTGAACCTTTTATTAGATAGAAAAATCATTAATCAAGCCCAGGCTGGAAATGGCAGGGTTTTGGGTAGTTCAGAGCCGAGTTTATTTTTTCTTAAAGCGACAGCGCAGCCCTGGGAGCGCGGAAATCCCTTCACATTTCAGCACCTGCTTGGCACCGAGAGGAGGAGGAGGAGGAGGAGGAGGATTTGTATTTTCTGATCTCTCCCTTGGGGCTGGGAGTGGTGGAGAAACCCAAAACTGCAACGCTGCAAACATCTCCCAAAAACATGGAAATCAAGAAGGAGCCACAACATTTTTTTTACCCCGAAACGAAGCCAAAAATGCTTTTCTTTAGGGGAATAAAAAGGAACAGCTTCTTCCTCCTCCCCAGTGTCTTTTGAGCTGCCCACACATTTCCTAATAGCTGGGAGATGAACTTCCTCAAACATCTGAGCTCCATCAGAGGCGAGGGAGAAGGGAGAAAGGGGGGGAAGTACAAACTGATCTTTGGGAAAAAAGAGGAGCCAGCACATCGTTAATAACCGGCATCAAAAGCACGGCAACGTCTCGGCAGCTGCGGCGAATTAATGGAGAAATTGGAGTTTTCAAATGGAGAAAAAAGGGGGGAAAATAAAAAAAATACCTTGAGGGAGAAATTGGGAAAAATAGGGGATGTGTGGGGATGGATGGGAGCCCTGCAACTCTCTGGGATAATTCCCAATTTTGGGGTTTGGATCCACTCAAAAGGGACAATTCCATTTAGGATGAGATAAAACCTTCCTGGCAAAGGAGGAAAAGAAACCCCCAAAGGCACCGGGGTCAGGTCATGGTGCAGGGCCTCGGTGGGAAAAATTGGGAATTCACATATGGAACATGAAAATTCCCATTCTAGATTGAAATTCCCATTCAATATTGAAATTCACATTCAATATTGAAATTCCCACTCAATATTGAAATTCCCCTATGGAATTTGGAGATTCCCATTCAATATTGAAATTCCCATTCTAGATTGAAATTCCCACTCAATATTGAAATTCCCATATGGAATTTTGAGATTCCCATCCAATATTGAAATTCCCATTCAATATTGAAATTCCCATATGGAATTTGGAGATTCCCATTCAATATTGAAATTCCCATTCAATATTGAAATTCACCTATGGAATTTGGAGATTCCCATTCCATATTGAAATTCCCATTCAATATTGAAATTCCTGTTCTATATTGAAATTCACATATGGAAAACTTCCAGTGGATGAATGGGAACCCTGCAGCTCCCTCATCTCTCTGGGATAACAATTCCCAATTTTGGCGTTTGGATCCTCTCTAATGTGGATGGCAGGGGCTGGTTTGACCAAGGCCTGGGCTGGAAAAATTCCGATTTATCATGAGATGGAGCTTGCTTCCCCAATTTTTTCCCCATTTTATTCCAATTTTTCCTCATTTTATTTTCATTTTTTCCCTAATTTTTCCCCATTTTTTCCCCAATTTTTCCCCATTTGATTCCAATTTTTCCCAATTTTTTCCCAATTTTTTCCCAATTTTTCCCTATTATAATTAAAATTTTTCCCCATTATAATTTGAATTTTTCCCATTTTTACCCTGCAATCCTTTAGGCAGCTCCATGCATTTGATGATTTTTTTTCCCCATTTTATTCCAATTTTCCCCAATTTTTCCCAGTTTTTCCCCAATTTTTTCCCATTTTTATTTTCATTTTTTCCCCATTTTTTTCCCCATTTTATTCCAATTTTCCCCAATTTTTTTCCATTTTTATTTTCATTTTTCCCCATTTTTTCCCCCATTTTATTCCAATTTTTCCCCAATTTTTCCCCATTTTTATTCCAATTTTTCCCCAATTTCTCCCCAGTTTTTTTCCCAATTTTTCCCCCACCTGTGGCAGGCTCCAGGCCCCGCCAGACAAACCTTTAAAGCTTTGATCTGGAAATAAAAACCTGACCCAACCCTTTCCTCCCTCCTTTACCAGGCACATTTTTATCATTCCCAGCAGCTCCGCACATCTGCGCTCCCAACCCAGGTGTTGGCAGGATCCTCTCTCCATCATCCATCCCAGCACAGCAAGGGTTAAACGGCAGAGCAGGGCCCGCTCGTGACTTCCCATCTGCTGGCAACCCTGCAGCCCATTTGGAAATGAATTTTTCAGCCGGAATATATTTAATTTTTTATTTTTTTTTATTTTTTTTTCCAGGCAGCACATGTCTCCAGCGCCGGGGCTGATTGCGAAAGGCATTAAGTATGGATGGCCGTGTTTATTCCGGAATTATCATCACATTCGCTTGGTAAATAATGTTGACACATGCTTGGTGAACAGCTGGAGAGTGTCCTGGTGACACCGGGAAAAAACGGGATGGGCAGGGAAACCTCTGGGATGGGCAAGATGGGTGCATTCCTTTAATTAAAATTCATTTATGTGGGGTGGGAGCGCGTCGTTATCCCAGGAGAAATTGCCCCGAGGGATGGCCTGAACATCGGCATCAATCCGGAGCTCTGAGGAAAGGTTTTGTCTTGGAATTTGGGGTGAATTCATCTCTAAAATGAAAAGGTAAAAATGAACAATTCCTGCCATAGGGCCCCAGAGCTGCTCCTCAGGAATTGGGGTGAATTCATCTTTAAAATGTAAAGGTAAAAATGAACAATTCCTGCCACAGGGCCCCGGAGCTGCTCCTTGGGTTTGTATCAGGAATTGGGGTGAATTCATCTCTAAAATGAAAAGGTAAAAATGAACAATTCCTGCCACAGGGCCCTGGAGCTGCTGCTTGGGTTTGTCTCAGGAATTTGGGGTGAATTCATCTCTAAAATGAAAAGGTAAAAATGAACAATTCCTGCCATAGGACCCCGGAGCTGCTCCTCAGGAATTGGGGTGAATTCATCCCTAAAATGAAAAGGTAAAAATGAACAATTCCTGCCACAGGGCCTTGGAGCTGCTCCTCAGGAATTTGGGGTGAATTCATCTCTAAAATGAAAAGGTAAAAAATGAACAATTCCTGCCAGGGAATGGCTCCCTGCTCCCCAAAAATGGGAATTTGCTGCCCCCTTTCCCACATCCAGGCCTCAGGAAATTCCATTGCCCAGCCTTTGATTCGTTCCAGGGAGATGATGGTTGCAGTTGTGTTTTTTAAGTTGTATTTTTAGGCAGAAATTGCCCTTTTTGGTCCAACAGCTGGATCCTTTGGATGAAAGGACAAACCTGAGCAAGGCAAAAAATGTGTGGGGATAGGGAGGGAAAGAAAAACCCTCCAATGCAGGGAAAAGGAAATATTGCAAGGCCCATAATCTTATTTACATTCGGAGCATGACTCCAGCTCCCAGAACATTGCAGACATCTGTCAGACAAACAGCCACCACTCTGCAAAGATATTTTATTTCCAATGCTCTTCCCCTCAAATTTTTTCAGGATTTTGGCAGGATCATGTCTTTTTTTCTTCCCATTTGTTCTTTTTTTATTTTGCTTTTTCCCTCCTCAAACCTGGCTGAGGTCACTGGGTTTAGATGCTCCTGATCCATCAGAAAAATGCAGAATTTCCTCACAGAAAATCAGCATTTGCCAAGCTCAGTTCCCAGCCTGCTTTCACAATATTGCTGCAGAATTTGGAGTGCCGGGATTTTTGGATGCTGCCAGACTTAGCGACAGGAAAAGGTGCTAAAAGAGACAAAACTCAGTGTGGGTGGCTGGAGATGGAGATTGGCCATTTGGAATTCTCTCCTTGGATTTGTGCCACGAGCTGCTGGTTCCTGATCGCCCTGGGATGGGGACTGAGGGTGCAAAGGAACCCTCTGCAATATTGAAATTCCCAGTCAATATTGAAATTTGCATATGGGATGTTGAGATTCCCATTCCATATTGAAATTTGCATAGGGAATGTTGAAATTCCCATTCTATATTGAAATTCCCATTCAATATTGAAATTCCCATTCAATATTGAAATTCCCATTCTATATTGAAATTCACATTCTGTATTGAAATTCCCATTCGATATTGAAATTCACATTCAATATTGAAATTCCCATATTGAATATTGAAATTCCCATTCTATATTGAAATTCACATATGGAACATTAAAATTCCCATTCAATACTGAAATTCCCATATGGAATATTGAAATTCCCAGTCAATATTGAAATTCCCATCTTGAATATTGAAATTCCCATTCTATATTGAAATTCACATCTTGAATATTGAAATTCCCATTCTATATTGAAATTCCCATTCAATATTGAAATTGCCAGTCAATATTGAAATTCACATATGGAACATTAAAATTCCCATTCTATATTGAAATTCCCAGTCAATATTGAAATTCCCATATGGAATACTGAGATTCCCATATGGAATATTGAAATTCCCAGTCAATATTGAAATTCACATATGGAACATGAAAATTCCCATTCTATATTGAAATTCCCATATTGAATATTGAAATTCCCATTCAATATTGAAATTCCCATTTGACATTAAAATTCCCATTCTATATTGAAATTCCCATATGGAACATTGAAATTCCCATTCTATATTGAAATTCCCATATTGAATATTGAAATACCCGTTCTATATTGAAATTCCCAGTCAGTATTGAAATTCCCATCTTGAATATTAAAATTCCCATTCTATATTGAAATTCCCATTCAATATTGAAATTCCCAGTCAATATTGAAATTCCCGTTCTATATTGAAATCCACATATGGAATTTTGAAATTCCCATTCAATATTGAAATTCCCATATTGAACATTGAGATTCCCATTCAATATTGAAATTCACATATTGAATAATAAAATTCCCATTCTATATTGAAATTCCCATTCGATATTGAAATTTCCATTTTATATTGAAATTCCCAGTCAATATTGAAATTCATATATGGAACATTAAAATTCCCATTCTATATTGAGATTCCCATTCTATATTGAAATTCCCATATGGAATATTGAAATTCCTGTTCTATATTGAGATTCCCATTCAATATTGAAATTCCCATATGGAATACTGAGATTCCCGTTCAATATTGAAATTCCCATTCTATATTGAAATTCCCATTCAATATTGAAATTCCCATTCTATATTGAAATTCCCATATGGAATATTGAAATTCCCATATTGAATATTGAAATTTCCAGTCAATATTGAAATTCCCATTCAATATTGAAATTCCCATATGGAATATTGAGATTCCCATTCTATATTGAAATTCCCAGTCATTATTGAAATTCCCATTCAATACTGAAATTCCCATATTGAATATTGAGATTCCCATTCTATATTGAAATTCACATATGGAACATTAAAATTCCCATTCAATATTGAAATTTCCATTCGATATTGAAATTCACATATGGAACATTAAAATTCCCATTCAATATTGGAATTCCCATTCGATATTGAAATTCCCAGTCAATATTGAAATTCCCATTCTACATTGAAATTCCCATTCAGTATTGAAATTCCCAGTCAATATTGAAATTCCCATCTTGAATATTAAAATTCCCATTCCATATTGAAATTCCAGCTTCCCAATATTTGACCAGCCCAGCACTGAATGCAACTGCAACCCCCTTGGAATTCTGGGCATAATTAACTCCCTATTAAAGCATTTCTGGAGCCTTTTCCCATCCCAAACATCCAAAGCCACAGCATTTTATTCCTTCCTGTTCCAATAATTAACTATGCGAGGAGAACAGCATATTAATAGAGCATAATTTGTTTACATTGAAAAGAAAATTGTGCTAGATTAGCATAGCAAAAGCCTCTTCCCATAGCCAGGCAGGGATGTGCGGGCCCTAATAGCAATTTCCAGCGTCGTTAAGGAATATTATTAATAAAGTAATCCGGTGTAATTCCCTTTGCCCCTGCCATATTTCACAATGTCCTTAATTAGGGGCTAATTCCGCCGGGACTCGTTTGGGGGGATGTGAAATCAAACCCTGGGTAATGAGGAGGCTGCAGGAAATTCCAATCCTGGAAATTCAGGATGAACTGGGATGGTATATTCCTAATATTCTTTATTAAAATTCAATGTTTGGGGACAGCTTGGGAATTGTTTAGGACAAAGTTCTAAAGTTCTCATCAGCCAGGGATGGGTTAATTGATAATAATCTGTGAAAAATGCCGATAATTTATTTTGAAACTTTGAAAAGTTTCATAGGAATGAAATGGTTATAAAATAGGAATATAATTGGAGTCATAATAATTTGGATAATTTGAATTAGAGACTACAAAAACCAGGAGTCTTCCTGCACTCAATTCCGGAGTTTTGGCCATGGCATTCCCAAAAATAAACAGAATATAATTTCCAATCCTTTTATTACCAAAACCAGGCAGAATTATCAATCCATAATAAAATTCAGGCTGGAATTATCAATCCCAGCCTGGACATTTTATATTCCCAAAACCAGGCAGAATTATCAACCCATAATAAAATTCAGGCTGGAATTATCAATCCCAGCCTGGACATTTTATATTCCCAAAACCAGACAGAATTATCAACCCATAATAAATTTCAGACTGGAATTATCAATCCCAGCCTGGAATATTTTTATATTCCCAAAACCAGACAGAATTATCAATCCATAATAAATTTCAGGCTGGAATTATCAATCCCAGCCTGGAATATTTTATATTCCCAAAACCAGACAGAATTATCAATCCACAATAAATTTCAGGCTGGAATTATCAATCCCAGCCTGGAATATTTTTATATTCCCAAAACCAGGCAGAATTACCAATCCATAATAAATTCCAGGCTGGAATTATCAATCCCAGCCTGGACATTTTATATTCCCAAACCAGACAGAATTATCAATCCATAATAAATTTCAGGCTGGAATTATCAATCCCAGCCTGGAATATTTTTATATTCCCAAAACCAGGCAGAATTATCAATCCATAATAAATTCCAGGCAGGAATTATCAATCCCAGCCTGGAAAATTTTTATTCCCAAAAATAAAATTATCAATCCCAGCCTGGACATTTTATATTCCCAAACCAGACAGAATTATCAATCCATAATAAATTTCAGGCTGGAATTATCAATCCCAGCCTGGAATATTTTTATATTCCCAAAACCAGGCAGAATTACCAATCCATAATAAATTCCAGGCTGGAATTATCAATCCCAGCCTGGACATTTTTATATTCCCAAAACCAGGCAGAATTATCAATCCATAATAAATTTCAGACTGGAATTATCAATCACAGCCTGGAATATTTTTATATTCCCAAAACCAGACAGAATTATCAATCCATAATAAATTCAGACTGGAATTATCAATCCCAGCCTGGAAAATTTTTATTCCCAAAAATAAAATTATCAATCCCAGCCTGGACATTTTATATTCCCAAAACCAGACAGAATTATCAACCCACAATAAATTCCAGGCTGGAATTATCAATCCCAGCCTGGAATATTTTTATATTCCCAAAACCAGGCAGAATTATCAATCCATAATAAATTTCAGGCTGGAATTATCAATCCCAGCCTGGACATTTTATATTCCCAAAACCAGACAGAATTATCAACCCACAATAAATTCCAGGCTGGAATTATCAATCCCAGCCTGGAATATTTTTATATTCCCAAACCAGACAGAATTATCAATCCACAATAAATTTCAGACTGGAATTATCAATCCCAGCCTGGAATATTTTTATATTCCCAAACCAGACAGAATTATCAATCCATAATAAATTTCAGACTGGAATCACTCATTCCAAATCCCAGCCTGGAAAATTTTTATTCCCAAAAATAAAATTATCAATCCCAGCCTGGACATTTTTATATTTCCAAAACCAGACAGAATTATCAACCCACAATAAAATTCAGACTGGAATTATCAATCCCAGCCTGGAATATTTTTATATTCCCAAAACCAGACAGAATTATCAATCCATAATAAAATTCAGACTGGAATCATTCATTCCAGCAGCCTGGAAAATTTTTATTCCCAAAAATAAAATTATCAATCCCAGCCTGGACATTTTATATTCCCAAAACCAGACAGAATTATCAATCCATAATAAAATTCAGGCTGGAATTATCAATCCCAGCCTGGAATATTTTTGTTCCCTGAAGCCAGGCAGAATTCTGAATGCACAACAAATAAATTCAGGCTGGATTCACTCATCCCAAACCCCCCCAAGCTGCAACAATAAAGGCTCTGTTTTTTCTTGCAGGATGTTTTTGTCATCTTTTGATCCGGTGCCAGCAGAGCGCAGGATTGTGGGAGAGCAAAACCTCCCAAACTGATCCCTGCCAGAGAATTCCAGAAAAATCCACGCTCCCAAAAAAAAGCACAGGGCGTTCAGGTAAATCCATCTCAAACTGCAGCAGCTCAGGAAATTCTTGCAGGAATTTTGGGTGCTGAAAAATTGAAAATATAATGGAAAATCAGCATTGAGAAACTGCATTGCGCTTGCAGGGATCTGCAAAGAATGATTCCCATCCTGGGCAGAAAAAAGGAATTTTGTGCTGTGCAAAAACAGGGAATGGTGCCAGAATTCCCTGGGGGGTGCCAGCCGCTCCTGGCACAGCCCAAACCCTGGAAAAATCCTGGAAAAATCCTGGAAAAATCCTGGAAAAATCGCATTGTTGGTGCTTGGGAATCACAGAGCACACACTCCCTGCAGCTGCACCCCAAAATACCCCAGATTGCACCCCAAATATCCCAGATTTCACCCCTAAATATCCCAGATTGCACCCCAAAATATCCCAGATTGCACCCCAAATCAATACCCCAGATTGCACCCCAAATCCTGGAAAAATCCTGGAAAAATCCTGGAAAAATCCTGGAAAAATCGCATTGTTGGTGCCTGGGAATCACAGGGCACACACTCCCTGCAGCTGCACCCCAAAATATCCCAAATTTCACCCCAAAATATCCCAGATTGCACCCCAAATATTCCAGATTGCACCCAAAATACCCCAGATTTCACCCCCAAATATCCCAGATTGCACCCCAAAATATCCCAGATTGCACCCCAAATAAATACCCCAGATTGCACCCTAAATACCCCAGATTGCACCAAAAATATCCCAGATTGCACCCCTAAATATCCCAGATTTCACCCCAAATAAATATCCCAGATTTCACCCCAAAATATCCCAGATTGCACCCAAAATATCCCAGATTTCACCCCAAATATCCCAGATTTCACCCCAAAATATCCCAGATTGCACCCCAAATATCCCAGATTTTATCCCAGATTGCACCCCTAAATACCCCAGATTGCACCCCAAATAAATACCCCAGATTGCACCCCAAAATCCTGGAAAAATCCCATTGTTGGTACCCCAATATTTCTGTATCCTGGCTGGAAATACACCCAGGCTGTGGCTGAACAAACCCCACGGGATAAGGATGTGATTCCCAAAGAAAAATCAGGATATCATGCTTGAAAATAGGAGAATTTAATAAAATTAAATCCCAAATTGTGGATGCTGCCACAAAGAACAAGGAGCATGAAATGTTTGGGATTGGGGAAAAAGAATCCAAGGAAAAAAGAAAAGGTTTCGTGGTAAAAAGTGAAATTGTGAATTGCAAAAGGGGATTGGAGTTTAAGGAGGAATTAGTGCAGTTCCATGGCTGGGCCAGGCCAGCAGTGAGGGATGAGGGGAAATAGAGACCAGAGGGATTGATGATTAAATTAAAAGCACTTAATTACAGCAAATGTGAAATAAGCACTTTTCTGGCATTTCGGGGATCGCAATGAATTGTCCACTCGGAATTGCCCCTCCATGGTAAATGTCAGCCCTACATTAAAGCCAAGCGGGGTCTGCTGGCCCTCAGCACAAAAAGCTTTAATTGGAGCCAATCAAGGAGCTTTGATTGGAGCTGAGCCCGGGGTCACAGGGGAGCACCTGGATGGGGCAGACGGGGAAATGTTCCATTGGAAGATGCTCCACAGGAAGGAGAAGCTCCAATGGAAGGAGAACCTCCATTGGAAAGAGAAGCTCCACTGAAAGGAGATGTTCCACTGAAAGGAGATGTTCCACTGGAAGATGCTCCACTGGAAGGAGAAGCTCCACTGGAAGATGCTCCACTGGAAGATGTTCCATTGGAAGATGGAACACTTGGATGTTCCATTGGATGATGCTCCATTGGAAGGAGAAGATCTACAGGAAGGAGATGCTCCATTGGAAGGAGAAGCTCCGCTGAAAGGAGATGCTCCACTGGAAGATGTTCCACTGGAAGATGTTCCATTGGAAGATGCTCCACTGGCAGGAGAAGCTCTACTGGAAGACATTTGGAAGATGTTTGCTCCAGGATCTGTGTCCCACAGGGATTTGGGGTTCCTGGATCTGTGTCCCACAGGGATTTGGAGCTCCAGGATCTGTGTCCCACAGGGATTTGGGGCTCCTGGATCTGTGTCCCACAGGGATTTGGGGTTTGAGCTCCTGGATCTGTGTCCCACAGGGATTTGGGGTTTGAGCTCCAGGATCTGTGTCCCACAGGGATTTGGGGTGTGAGCTCCTGGATCTGTGTCCCACAGGGATTTGGGGTGTGAGCTCCTGGATCTGTGTCCCACAGGGATTTGGGGTGTGAGCTCCTGGATCTGTGTCCCACAGGGATTTGGAGCTCCTGGATCTGTGTCCCACAGGGATTTGGGGTTTGAGCTCCTGGATCTGTGTCCCACAGGGATTTGGGGTGTGAGCTCCAGGATCTGTGTCCCACAGGGATTTGGAGCTCCAGGATCTGTGTCCCACAGGGATTTGGGGTGTGAGCTCCAGGATCTGTGTCCCACAGGGATTTGGAGCTCCAGGATCTGTGTCCCACAGGGATTTGGAGCTCCTGGATCTGTGTCCCACAGGGATTTGGGGTGTGAGCTCCTGGATCTGTGTCCCACAGGGATTTGGAGCTCCAGGATCTGTGTCCCACAGGGATTTGGAGCTCCTGGATCTGTGTCCCACAGGGATTTGGAGCTCCTGGATCTGTGTCCCACAGGGATTTGGGGTGTGAGCTCCTGGATCTGTGTCCCACAGGGATTTGGAGCTCCAGGATCTGTGTCCCACAGGGATTTGGAGCTCCTGGATCTGTGTCCCACAGGGATTTGGGGTGTGAGCTCCTGGATCTGTGTCCCACAGGGATTTGGAGCTCCAGGATCTGTGTCCCACAGGGATTTGGAGCTCCTGGATCTGTGTCCCACAGGGATTTGGAGCTCCTGGATCTGTGTCCCACAGGGATTTGGGGTGTGAGCTCCTGGATCTGTGTCCCACAGGGATTTGGAGCTCCTGGATCTGTGTCCCACAGGGATTTGGGGCTCCAGGATCTGTGTCCCACAGGGATTTGGGGCTCCTGGATCTGTGTCCCACAGGGATTTGGGGTGTGAGCTCCAGGATCTGTGTCCCACAGGGATTTGGGGCTCCTGGATCTGTGTCCCACAGGGATTTGGGGTGTGAGCTCCTGGATCTGTGTCCCACAGGGATTTGGGGTGTGAGCTCCTGGATCTGTGTCCCACAGGGATTTGGGGTGTGAGCTCCAGGATCTGTGTCCCACAGGGATTTGGGGTGTGAGCTCCTGGATCTGTGTCCCACAGGGATTTGGGGCTCCAGGATCTGTGTCCCACAGGGATTTGGGGTGTGAGCTCCTGGATCTGTGTCCCACAGGGATTTGGGGCTCCAGGATCTGTGTCCCACAGGGATTTGGGGTTTGAGCTCCTGGATCTGTGTCCCACAGGGATTTGGGGTGTGAGCTCCTGGATCTGTGTCCCACAGGGATTTGGGGTTTGAGCTCCTGGATCTGTGTCCCACAGGGATTTGGGGCTCCTGGATCTGTGTCCCACAGGGATTTGGAGCTCCTGGATCTGTGTCCCACAGGGATTTGGGGCTCCAGGATCTGTGTCCCACAGGGATTTGGGGTTTGAGCTCCTGGATCTGTGTCCCACAGGGATTTGGGGTGTGAGCTCCAGGATCTGTGTCCCACAGGGATTTGGGGTGTGAGCTCCTGGATCTGTGTCCCACAGGGATTTGGAGCTCCTGGATCTGTGTCCCACAGGGATTTGAGCTCCTGGATCTGTGTCCCACAGGGATTTGGAGCTCCTGGATCTGTGTCCCACAGGGATTTGGGGTTTGAGCTCCTGGATCTGTGTCCCACAGGGATTTGGGGTTTGGGCTCCTGGATCTGTGTCCCACAGGGATTTGGAGCTCCAGGATCTGTGTCCCACAGGGATTTGGGGTTTGAGCTCCTGGATCTGTGTCCCACAGGGATTTGGGGCTCCAGGATCTGTGTCCCACAGGGATTTGGGGCTCCTGGATCTGTGTCCCACAGGGATTTGGGGTTTGAGCTCCTGGATCTGTGTCCCACAGGGATTTGGGGTTTGAGCTCCAGGATCTGTGTCCCACAGGGATTTGAGCTCCTGGATCTGTGTCCCACAGGGATTTGGGGTTTGAGCTCCAGGATCTGTGTCCCACAGGGATTTGGGGTGTGAGCTCCTGGATCTGTGTCCCACAGGGATTTGGGGTGTGAGCTCCTGGATCTGTGTCCCACAGGGATTTGGGGTTTGAGCTCCTGGATCTGTGTCCCACAGGGATTTGGGGTTTGAGCTCCTGGATCTGTGTCCCACAGGGATTTGGGGCTCCAGGATCTGTGTCCCACAGGGATTTGGGGTTTGAGCTCCAGGATCTGTGTCCCACAGGGATTTGAGCTCCTGGATCTGTGTCCCACAGGGATTTGGGGTTTGAGCTCCTGTATCTGTGTCCCACAGGGATTTGGGGTTTGAGCTCCTGGATCTGTGTCCCACAGGGATTTGGGGTGTGAGCTCCAGGATCTGTGTCCCACAGGGATTTGGGGCTCCTGGATCTGTGTCCCACAGGGATTTGGGGCTCCTGTATCTGTGTCCCACAGGGATTTGGGGTGTGAGCTCCAGGATCTGTGTCCCACAGGGATTTGGGGCTCCTGGATCTGTGTCCCACAGGGATTTGGGGCTCCAGGATCTGTGTCCCACAGGGATTTGGGGTTTGAGCTCCTGGATCTGTGTCCCACAGGGATTTGGGGCTCCAGGATCTGTGTCCCACAGGGATTTGGGGCTCCAGGATCTGTGTCCCACAGGGATTTGGGGTGTGAGCTCCAGGATCTGTGTCCCACAGGGATTTGGGGCTCCAGGATCTGTGTCCCACAGGGATTTGGGGTGTGAGCTCCAGGATCTGTGTCCCACAGGGATTTGGGGTGTGAGCTCCAGGATCTGTGTCCCACAGGGATTTGGGGTTTGAGCTCCAGGATCTGTGTCCCACAGGGATTTGGGGTTTGGGCTCCAGGATCTGTGTCCCACAGGGATTTGGAGCTCCTGGATCTGTGTCCCACAGGGATTTGGGGTTTGAGCTCCTGGATCTGTGTCCCACAGGGATTTGGGGTTTTGTTTGCCACTCACAAACAAAAATTCCCTCAGCTGCTGTTCCAGGATTGCAAATTGGAATTAGAGAGAGAGAGGAATGGGATGGAAATGAGGGGAAAAAAGAGAGAGGAATGGTGCTGGGAGGATAAACCCACGCTGCATTCCTGGGGACAAGCATTCCCTGGGAATTTGGGATTTTGCAGCCTTGCTGGGCAAGGACAGACAGCCAATCTGTCTGTCTGTCGGTGAGGTGCCCACAAAGCTCTTTGGCAGCTCATAAAGGAGCCATTGAGAGCGCGGAGTTATTTGGAGTTGTTTGGGGTTGAGTCAGCCTTGGCAGCCGCCACATTTCCCTTTTTTCCCCTTTTCTTTTCCAGCTCCGCAGACAAGGGACCTTTATCAGCTTCCCCTTCATCATCTGCACCCAGCCCTGCCAGAGAAACTTCCAGAACTTCTTCCTTTGGGAACAGCGAAAAGCCTGAAATGCTTTGGATCCCTTGATCCACCCCAAGGTGTGTGAAATCCTCTGGTTTCTCTTAGTTTTTCCATGTGTTTTTGTGACAAATCTGATTTTCCTGAGGAGGGATTTCGGTGTTACACAGCTCACATTCCCGGTTTGGAATCAGGGCCCATTGTCTGCGGGCTCAGGCACAGATGGGAGACACGGAGCTGTCAGAAAGGAGCCGGCGTTGGGGAAATGTTCTAATTGGGATGGTAAACAAGTTCACAAGGAGCCTATTGAGGCGAGGCATCGCCATGGAAACCGCCCGGCAAAGGCTGGGAATGGGCAAGGGGGATGGGATTTGGGCCTTTGGGGGGCTTGTTGGGGAAGAGAGCTTTTCCCCAAAATGCCCCTGATCCATGGGCTGCAAGGGACCAAAAATGCAAATTTTGTATGAACTCCTCCCCAAAAATCTCCCTGATCCATGGACTGCAAGGGACCAAAAATGCAAATTTTGTATGAACTCCTCCCCAAAAATCTCCCTGATCCATGGGCTGCAAGGGACCAAAAATGCAAATTTTGTATGAACTCCTCCCCAAAAATCTCCCTGATCCATAGACTGCCAATGACTAAAAATGCCATTTTTGGTGCCACTTCTGATACCCAAAATCTGCCTGATCTATAGACTGCAAGTGACCAAAAATTCCATTTTTGGTGCCACTTTTTTTCCCCAAAATCTCCCTGATCCATAGACTGCAGGTGACCAAAAATGCCATTTTTGGTGCCACTTTTGTTCCCCAAAATCTCTCTGATCCATAGACTGCAGGTGACCAAAAATGCCATTTTTGGTGCCACTTTTGTTCCCCAAAATCTCTCTGATCCATAGACTGCAAGTGACCAAAAATGCCATTTTTGTATGAACTCCTCCCCAAAAATCTCCCTGATCCATAAAATGCAAGTGACCAAAAATGTCATTTTTGGTGCCACTTTTGTTCCCCAAAATCTCCTGATCCATAGACTGCAAGTGACCAAAAATGCCTTTTTTGGTGTCTTTTTGGAACACCACATTTCCCATTCCCATTAAGGAAGTCAGGAGCTGTGAGCAGAGTAGGATCCCAGCTCCCACCTCTCAGAGCCATCAATAACAGCCCCATTCCCATCCCATCCCATCCTATCCCATTCCCATTCCCATCCCATCCCATCCCATTATCCCATCCCATCCCATCCCATCCCATCCCATCCCATCCCATCCCATTCCTATTCCCATCCCATTATCCCATCCCATCCCATCCCATCCCATCCCATCCCATCCCATCCCATCCCATTCCCATCCCATTCCCATCCCATCCCATCCTATCCCATTCCCATTCCCATCCCATCCCATCCCATTATCCCATCCCATCCCATCCCATTCCCATTCCCATCCCATCCCATCCCATCCCATCCCATCCCATCCCATCCCATCCCATCCCATCCCATTATCCCATTCCCATTCCCATTCCCATTCCCATCCCATTCCCATCCCATTCCCATTAAGGAAGCCAGGAGCTGTGAGCAGAGTGGGATCCCCGCTCCCCCCTCTCAGAGCCATCAATAACAGCCCCATGCCATTGCCATGCATTATTGCTGATAATCACTCGTGGATGAAGCCACCAGGAATCAGAGCTGGGCCGGTTCCCAGAGGCTCAGCCCAGGGCCTGGTGCCCACAGCAGCGCCATTGGCAGATCTGTTGGACAGGAAGCTGCTGCAGCGCTGCCAGAGGAAATCACTGCCCAATTACTGACTAACGAGGAGCGCTCCAATTATTGACAAACGAGGGGAGCTCCAATTATTGACAAACGAGGAGAGCTCCAATTATTGACAAACGAGGAGCGCTCGGTGCTGGAGCCCGGCCGGCAGTGTGGGGAGCGCAGCTGCCACCGGGGCTGCCCACAGGCACTCGTGGGTGTGTGGGTGGCACTGTGGCCTGTGCAGCCCGGGCAGGGACAGGGGGACAGGGCAGGGACAGGGGGACAGCAGGGACACAGGGACAGGGGGACAGCAGGGACAGGGCAGGGACAGAGGGACAGCAGGGACAGGGGGACACAGGTACAGGGGGACATCAGGGACAGGGCAGGGACAGCAAGGACACAGGGACAGGGGGACAGGGGGACAGGGGGACACAGGGACAGGGGGACAGGGGAGGGACAGGGGGAGACAGGGACAGGGGGACACCAGGGACACAGGGACACCAGGGACACAGGGACAGCAGGCACAGGGCAGGGACTGGGGGACACCAGGGACAGGGGGACACAGGGACAGCAGAGACACAGGGACACAGGGACAGGGGGACAGGGGAGAGACAGGGGGACACAGGGACAGGGGGACACAGGGACAGGGGGACACAGGGACAGCCGGGACAGGGGGACAGGGCAGGGGGACAGGGCAGGGACAGGGGGACAGGGCAGGGACAGGGGGACACAGAGACAGCAGGGACACAGGGACAGGGGGACAGGGCAGGGACAGGGGGACACAGGGACTGGGGGACACCAGGGACAGCAGGGACAGGGCAGGGACAGGGGGACGGGGGGACACAGGGACAGCAAGGACACAGGGACACCAGGGACAGGGGGACAGGGCAGGGACAGGGGGACACAGGGACAGCAGGGACAGGGGGACAGGGGGACACAGAGACAGCAGGGACACAGGGACTGGGGGACATCAGGGACAGGGGGACACAGGGACAGGGCAGGGACAGGGGGACACAGGGACAGGGGGATAGGGCAGGGACAGGGGGACAGGGCAGGGACAGGGGGACAGCAGGGACAGAGGGACACCAGGGACAGGGGGACAGCAGGGACTGGGGAACAGCAGGGACAGCAGGGACACAGGGACAGCAGGGACACAGGGACAGCAGGGACAGCTCCTCATGTTCCTTCCCTGCTCCTGCACCTTCCCTGCTCTTTCCCTGCTCCTGCTCCTTCCCTGCTCCTGCTCCTTCCCTGCACCTTCCCTGCTCCTGCCCTTCTCCCATGGCTTCCCCCTTCACAGGCGCTTCACCATCACCATGAAAACAGGCAATTTGAAATCCCTCCTTTCCCCAGCCTCTCCAACCATTAAATCCATAAATGACATCAATGGGATTGGGCAGTGACAGCTTTCCAGAAATCCTCAATTGGGACAGGGTTTGTTCAGTGAGTTCCCAAAAACACCCGAGCAGAAGGAGTTGTGTTCAGGAGTTTGGGACAAAGGGAGGGCAGGGATGGCAGGAGAAAAAGGAGAGTTTAGATGGGATATTGGCAATTAAACCCCAGCTGGGAGGGTGGCACTGGCTGGACACTGGGGCTTGGAGCAATCCTTAAAATCCTTAAAATTTTAAAATCCTTAAAAAAACCGCGGAGGGCTGAAAATGAAATTCTCTGAGCGCCCTTTGGGGCCCTGCAGCAGATAAATGAGCTGCAAATGTTGTGCTTCAAACACAAACTCAAGGCCTTTCTCTGGGAAAAAAAAAAAAAAAAAATCCCTTTCAAGGCATTGTTTCTTTGGAGCTGTGGTTTACCTTTGGTTCCTTAACAAAGTAAATTAATAAATGAAGGGGTAGCAGAGTTGTTTCTATAGCAATCCCCATGGAAACATCAAAAATGCCACAACCACTCATCCTCAGCCTCCAGCTCCCAGCTCGGGGTGAAACACGGCCCTGGCTCGGGGATTCAGTGCCCTTGGGGGCCACAGATCCCAAAAATTGGAGTTTTTAGGGCAAACCTAAGGAGCTGCTCATCCCTTGCCATGGGATGGGTGAGAAACTCTTGGGGAGAAACTCTTGGACAACCTCTCTCAACTCTTTAAGGGTTTATTGCAGGGAAATCCCAGCAGGGTTTAACCCACCAGGCCAGGATCCTGATGGGATTTCAGGGATTTCCATCCCAGAATCCTGCTGGGATTTCAGGAATATCCTGCTGGGATTTCAGGGATCTCCAGCCCAGGATCCTGCTGGGATTTCAGGGATTTCCATCCCAGGATCCTGCTGGGATTTCAGGAATATCCTGCTGGGATTTCAGGGATTTCCATCCCAGAATCCTGCTGGGATTTCAGGGATCTCCTGCCCAGAATCCTGCTGGGATTTCAGGAATATCCTGCTGGGATTTCAGGGATCTCCAGCCCAGAATCCTGCTGGGATTTCAGGGATCTCCAGCCCAGGATCCTGCTGGGATTTCAGGAATATCCTGCTGGGATTTCAGGGATCTCCAGCCCAGAATCCTGCTGGGATTTCAGGGATCTCCAGCCCAGAATCCTGCTGGGATTTCAGGAATATCCTGCTGGGATTTCAGGGATTTCCATCCCAGGATCCTGCTGGGATTTCAGGGATCTCCAGCCCAGAATCCTGCTGGGATTTCAGGAATATCCTGCTGGGATTTCAGGATCTCCAGTGGTGGCAGAAGTGTGAGGAGTTTGCCCAGCTCTGCAGTACAGATGCTTTGGGACATAAATTTCCCCATTATTGTTGTGCTGCCCTTTTGCAGGAAAAGGGTAGGGGAGATTTGTAGGAGCCCTTAGCACGTGCAAATCCCCTCCTCTGTAGGGCTGAATGGGGCCATAAATATCCCAATATAAAATAAAATGAAATGAAATAAAATAAATAAAATAAAATAAAATAAAATAAAATAAAATAAAATAAAATAAAATAAAATAAAATAAAATAAAATAAAATAAAATAAAATTCTGACAGCCACCTCGGTGTGCCAGGAGCAGTGAGTCAGCTGCACATGCCATGTGTGTGAGCAGGGCTTCATTTCCATCTAACAAGGCAATTACTGCAGCCCTGCTAATTCCCTGTTAATTCTGCAGCGCTTGATTAACAAAAACCTCTGCTGTGGCACTGCAGATCCTTATCTCCGCCCTGCTCATTAGCATAAAATATGCAGATGAGCCATCCCCAAACGGGAAGCGAGGCCTTAAGGGATGATCCCATGGCCAACAGGATTCCCATTTCCCCATTTCCTTCAGAATTCCCTGGAGTGGTTCTGGATGGATGTTTTCAATCCCCATTCCCAATCCCAAACCAATCCCAATCCCTTGGAGGGTTTTATTTGGGATTTGCCATTGTTTTCAGCCATTCTGGATGGACATGAACCCCCATTCCCAAAGCAATCCCAATCCCTCCGAGAGTTTTATTTGGGATTTGCCAAAAAAAGGGAAAACAAGGGAAAAGCAGCTGGAGCTGGGAGCTGTTTGCTTATGAATATAAATGACATTTTTTTTTGCCGTGGCAAATAAACAAATGCATAAAGATGCATTATTTCATAAGCATAAAAAAAAAAAAAATCCCTGCTGCAACTCTAGTGCTTTTCATTTGTTTTTTTATGATGACTTGTAATTAATTAGCATCAAAAGGAGATTATCAACATGGCTCAAGCCCGAGATTGTGGCAGCGATGATGGCGCTGCTTTATCTTTTATTAAGGTGGGAAAAGAGGAAATGATCCCTTTTTTATTTCCTCAAAATGCACAAAAATCATCTCCAGCCTGGCAAGGGCTGGGATCCTCGGGATCTGCAGGGAAATGCTCTGGGTTCCTCAGGGTTCCAGAAGGTTCCAGCAGAACGCTGGGTGTTCCCCACACAGGGATCCTTGGGAATGTGGCAGTGTGTCCGTCCGGAGCTCCGATCCCACCGCCCACACTGCTCATCCCAAACAGCCAACCCAAACTGGGCCTTATTTAATGGGGGATTCGTTAATGAAGGGCGCTAATTGGCCCAGGCTGACGGGCACGGGGCTGCTCCCATCCCATCCCATTATCCTATGCCATGCCATTATCCCATGCCATGCCATGCCATTGTCCTATGCCATCCCATTATCCCATCCCATGCCATGCCATTATCCCATCCCATCCCATTATCCCATGCCATCCCATTATCCTATGCCATGCCATGCCATGCCATTATCCCATCCCATTCCATTATCCCATGCCATCCCATTATCCCATGCCATTATCCCATGCCATGCCATGCCATGCCATTATCCCATGCCATGCCATTGTCCTATGCCATGCCATCCCATTATCCTATGCCATCCCATCCCATTATCCCATGCCATGCCATCCCATTATCCCATGCCATTATCCCA
Organism: Zonotrichia albicollis; assembly: GCF_047830755.1. Classification (NCBI taxonomy): domain Eukaryota; kingdom Metazoa; phylum Chordata; class Aves; order Passeriformes; family Passerellidae; genus Zonotrichia; species Zonotrichia albicollis. Next base: position 185,437 of record NW_027428339.1, read on the forward strand.
TGCCATGCCATCCCATTATCCCATGCCGTGCCATGCCATTACCCCATTCCATGCCATCGCATCCCATTATCCCATGCCATGCCATGCCATGCCATGCCATCCCATTATCCTATCCCATGCCATGCCATGCGATGCCATGCCATTATCCCATGCCGTCCCATCCCATTATCCCATGCCATGCCATGCCATGCCATTATCCCATCCCATTATCCTATGCCATGCCATGTCATGCCATGCCATGCCATCCCATTATCCTATGCCATGCCATGCCATTATCCCATGCCATGCCATGCCATCCCATCCCATCCCATCCCATCCCATCCCATTATCCCATGCCATGCCATCCCATTATCCTGTGCCATGCCATGCCATGCCATCCCATCCCATTATCCTATGCCATGCCATGCCATCCCATTATCCCATCCCATTATCCCATCCCATTCCCACCCCATTATCCCATCCCATCCCATCCCATTATCCCATCCCATTATCCCATCCCATCCCATCCCATTCCCACCCCATTATCCCATCCCATCCCATCCCAGTATCCCATCCCATTATCCCATCCCATCCCATCCCATCCCATTATCCCATCCCATCCCATTATCCCATCCCATCCCATCCCATCCCATTATCCCATCCCATCCCAGTATCCCATCCCATCCCATTATCCCATCCCATCCCATTATCCCATCCCATCCCATTATCCCATCCCATTATCCCATCCCAGTATCCCATCCCATTATCCCATTATCCCATCACCCCATCCCAGTATGAAATATTAACTCAGCCCCACTCCGCAGCCATTAGCTCTCATTTGCATATTCATGAGGGCTCATAAATGTTGAAAGAGGCGCAGCGGCAGCAGCGGGGGCGGGGCCAAGGTGTGTTTACAGCGCTTTTTGTGGGACACACTGGCTTTAATTAGGCCCTCATTAGGGCTGCCTTTGTGGGATCAATCGGCCCTAATTAGGGCCGGTCTGTGGGACAAATCCAACAGCAGATCCCAGGAATTCCCAAGCATCCCTGGAACGTGGGAAATGAGGTGGGGACCTGTTTGAAGCACCTGCTTTAAGCAGGAGAAATGCTGTGATTTCCCTGGCTCCTGTCGATAATGAAGTGTTAAATTAATGTTATTTAATAACATTTTCCTGTCTGTTAAGTGTGGCTAAAGCAGGACAGCGATTCAAGACAATAAAAGTTCATTTTCTGCTTACGGGATGTTTTCTCCTCTGCAGAGCATAAATCACATTTTGTGTGAAGCGTGCATCCTTGCTCTGCCTCTGCTACTTTATAATAAATGCTTTTTATTGATTTTTTATTTTTTTTTCCTCAGGAAGAATGGAATAAACTCCCGGAGCAAGGCAGCTGAGAGGAGAAAATGGGATCAGCACGTTTGCAGGTAAAGGTGGCGGCACGGGGGATTATTTCCAATCCTTGCAATGGATTATTTACAATCCTTGCAATGGATTATTTGCAATCCTTGCAATGGATTATTTCCAATCCTTGCAATGGATTATTTACAAAATATTCCTTAAACCTTGAGTCTGGTCAAGAGCTCAGTCCAGCCACCACCTCCATGAGTCTGTTCCCAAATTGTCCAGAGGTTCAGGGGCTCCACAAAGCATTAATTATGGTGACAAATTGCCAGGCACCAATGGAGCTCCTCCAGCAGGGAATGATGGAGAAGCTCCACCAGCTCAGGACACTCCATGAGTTTATGGATTATTTACAAAATATTCCTCAAACTTTAGGCCTGGCCACCACCTCCATGAGTCTGTTCCCAAATTCTCCAAAACTTCAGGGGCTCCACAAAGCATTAATTGGGGCTTGATTGAACACCCCTGCCACGGTGACAAATATTTGCCTGTCTCCATAGAGATGGGGAGCCCACACACACACAATAAATACCTTTTCCCACATGCGTTATCATCATCGCTGCCTAATCATATAATCGCCGAGGCACGGCTCAGGCGGGAGAATAAACACCATTAATTAACAGATTGATCAACCAGAGGAGGAGGAGGAGGTGGCAAACGAGGAAGAAAAGCGCTTTGGAGCAGGTTTTTGGGCCTTTCTGGTTTCTCCAGGAAACTTGACAAACTCTTAATTAAGCTCCCCCAAATCCTCTCGGCGTCGTTCCAAAAATAAAACCGGCGACAAGTGTTCGAACACGCTCACCCACCCAACACACATGGGAGCACAAATAGAAAGGCACGGCGGGGAAGTGTCACAGGCACTGCTGGCAGGGAGGAAAATAAAACTGAGACTCCTGGCACCAAACCGGCACAAAATCCAACAGGCTGTCACCCTGGGAGTGTCTGGGAACGGGGCACGTGTGCTCCAGACAAATTGGGGAGCTCAGGGAGTTTGGGGAGCTCCAAACACCTCCATGCAGGGAATGCAGCATCCAGACCACAAGGGGTTAAGTCTGGGCTTGGTCCCTCCATTCTAAATCAAAATGGAAATTTGGGAATTCAAACAGCAAAGTTTGAGGAGTTCATTTGGTTTCCAAGAGCTTTGCCCAGGGTGGCACCTCCATACAGGGAATGCAGCATCCACACCACAAGGGGTTAAGTCAGGTGCTGTTCATTCCATGCTAAATCAAAATGGAATTTTGGAATTCAAACAGCAAAGTTTGAGGAGTTCCTTTGGCTTCCAAGAGCTTTGGCCAGGGTGGCACCTCCATGCAGGGAATGCAGCATCCGGACACCAAGGGGTTAAGTCAGGTGCTGTTCATTCCGTGCTAAATCAAAATGGAAATTTGGAAATAAAACAGCAAAGTTTGAGGAGTTCCTTTGGTTTCCAAGAGCTTTGGCCAGGGTGGCACCTCCATGCAGGGAATGGAGAATCCAGACCACAAGGGGTTAAGTCTGGGCTTGGTCCCTCCATTCTGAATCAAAATGGAAATTTGGAAATAAAACAGCAAAGTTTGAGGAGTTGCTTTGGTTTCCAAGAGCTCCAAACACCTTTGGCCAGGTGGCACCTCCATACAGGGAATGCAGCATCCAGACCACAAGGGGTTAAGTCAGGTGCTGTTCATTCCATTCCGAATCAAAATGGAAATTTGGAATTCAAACAGCAAAGTTTGAGGAGTTCCTTTGGTTTCTAAGAGCTCCAAACACCTCTGCCCAGGGTGGCACCTCCATGCAGGGAATGCAGCATCCAGACCACAAGGGGTTAAGTCAGGTGCTGTTCATTCCATTGTGACTCAAAATGGAATTTGGGAATTCAAACAGCAAAGTTTGAAGAGTTCCTTTGGCTTCCAAGAGCTTTGCCCAGGGTGGCACCTCCATGCAGGGAATGCAGCATCCAGACCACAAGGGGTTAAGTCTGGGCTTGGTCCCTCCATTCTGAATCAAAATGGAATTTGGGAATTAAAACAGCAAGTTTTCCTTTGGTTTCCCAAGAGCTTTGCCCAGGGTGGCACCTCCATGCAGGGAATGCAGCATCCAGACCACAAGGGGTTAAGTCAGGTGCTGTTCATTCCGTGCTAAATCAAAATGGGATTTGGGAATTCAAACAGCAAAGTTTGAGGAGTTCCTTTGGTTTCCAAGAGCTTTGCCCAGGGTGGCACCTCCATACAGGGAATGCAGCATCCAGACACCAAGGGATTTTTGCTGTTCATTTCTCATTCCATTCCAAATCAAAATGGGATTTTGGAATTCAGATATCAAAGTTTGAAGAGTTCCTTTGGTTCCCAGAAAACTGAGCCCTGAGGGATGAAAGCAAGCCCCTGTGGCTGCTGGGGGTGAGCAGGAGCCATCCCCAGGCATTGCCTGTGGATCATGGAATCAACAATTCCATGGGGCTGGCAAGGGACCCAAAGGGTGCTCTGAGCTCCATCCAGCCTGGCTGGGACTGTCAGGGTTTGTTTTTGTTATTCCCACTGGGAATTCCATGATTTGGGGGCCATGACTGGCAAGGGACCCCAAGCAGGACATGGCCACCTTTCACTGTCCCAGTGTGACCCATCCAGCCAGGCTGGGACTCTCAGGGTTTGTTATTGTTATTCCCACTGGGATTTGTTATTCCCACTGGGAATTCTGTGATTTGGGGACCATGACTGACAAGGGACCCCAAGCAGGACATGACCACCCTTCACTGTCCCAGGGTGCTCTGAGCTCCATCCAGCCTGGCTGGGACTGTCAGGGTTTGGTTTTGTTATTCCCACTGGGATTTGTTATTCCAACTGGGAATTCTGGAATTTGGGGGCCATGACTGGCAAGGAACCCCAAGCAGGACATGGCCACCTTCCACTGTCCCAGGGTGACCCATCCAGCCTGGCTGGGATTCTCAGGATTTGGTTTTGTTATTCCCACTGAGGTTTGCTATTCCCACTGAGGTTTGTTATTCCCACTGGGAATTCCATGATCTGGGGGCTGTGGCTGGCAAGGGACCCAAAGCAGGGCAGGGCCACCTTTCACTGTCCCAGGGTGCTCTGAGCTCCATCCAGCCAAGCTGAGACTCTCAGGGTTTGTTTCTGCTATTCCCACTGGGAATTCTGGGATTTGGGGGCCATGACTGGCAAGGGACCCAAAACCCAGGGCCACCTTCCCCTGTCCCAGTGTGACCCATCCAGCCAAGCTGGGATTCTCAGGGTTTGGTTTTGTTATTCCCACTGGGAATTCTGTGATTTGGGAGCCGGAATTTTTGTCCCCTCCCCGCCCCTCGGGGCCGGCGCTGCGGCGGCGTGACGGGCTCATGATGGGGCAATAATTGCGTGGTAAACACCGGGTTAAAGCCCCGGCAAAAAGATGCTCGTTCGTCTCGTTATTAATTAGCACGCGTCCACTCCGCCAGATCCCGAGCCCAAACTTCATTTGTTATGTTCAGCCAAATGCATGAGTAGCTTTGGAGTAATTATTTTCCAACATCATCTAATACCTCTCTGCACATCAATTAAAAATCCTCTTAACAAGGAACTGCATTTTGTTGGAGATCAAATGCCTCGTCCAAAGCTGTATCAATCATGTAGAGCTAATTAGTGGGTCTGCTTTATATCATTTGTTTTACTTTATTATTCTATTATACACTTCCTAATGAAACCAATTGAACAATTTGGAGATCTTTGTTCAATTAATTGAAGGCTTAAAGGCCAGCTCCCTTTCCTTGTGCCTTTAAAAAAGCACGGATGGAAAGGGAAAGAAGATTCCCGGCGTGCTTTAGATCTGTTTTATTTCTTCTTTAAACTTGAGAGCTCAGTGGGGTTCTGGAGGAGAGCTGACCAAGGAAGGTTCTTCAAGCCATGGATCTGGAGAACAGTCCAAGGAAGGTTCTTCAAGCCATGGTTCTGGAGAGCTGACCAAGGAAGGCTCTCCAAGCCATGGTTCTGCAGGAACCCTGTCCAAGGAAGGCTCTCCAAGGCCATGGATCTGGAGAACAGAAGGTTCTTCAAGGCCATGGTTCTGCAGGAACCCTGTCCAAGGAAGGCTCTCCAAGCCCTGCTCAGGTCCAGCAGCTGGAGCTGAGCCATTCCAGGCCATCCTGCAGCTCCGTTATCCCCAAAAATAAAACTGCAGCCAGAGGAGGGCAAACTGCACAAGGCACCGACTGAAGGATGGGATAAAAGTGAATCCGGGTGACACCTGGATTGTGCCACCTCCTGCAGGAGGAATGGAAAGGGAGCTCGGGGAGGTTTGTGGAGCCCAGCCCTGCTCCATCCGTGCAGGAGGAGCAGCAGCGATGGATGGAGAGCAGCCCCAGTGCAGCCCCCGTGCACGCTTCTGGGCTAACTCAAACTGACAAAGCAGCAGATGCTGAGGGGCTTGAGCAAATGGCCTGGCTTTCCTCGCTCGTCTGGAGAAGGAGGGGAAAAATAAGAACGGCTTTCACATCAGATCGCTCGCTCGGCAGGAATATTCCGGAAGCACTGGAGCAGAGGGAGCTCACATTTAGACCTCTCTTGTCAGGAACAGCAAAAGGCATTTTTCTGGCTTGGTGGCTGTTTATTGTGCACGGCTCCAGCTGCTCCAGATGTGCTCCCTTTGATGCCCAGGTAGGGAGGGCTGGGCCCGGGCACATTTGGGAGCCATTAGCGCTGCTGGCATGGAGGAGGGGGAAAAACATCCTTTGGGGATTAGGCTGCCTTCCTGTTTGCAGAGCTGAACAAAAGACAAAGCAAACCCGGGGGCCCCTCGCTGTCACGGGAGGGACAGGGAAAATAAAAGCCACGAGTTGCTGAGGGGAAAGGAAAGCAGCCCCGGTGAGCTGGGCCGGAGTTTGGCACAGCAAAGCCACGTTCCCACTCTTAAAATAGGACTTAAATAGGCCAGGAGTGCCGGGAGCCGTGAGCTGCGGAACCGGAACGGGGATGATTGAGCTCCATCAGCTCCAGCGAGCGCCGAGCTCTCGCTTGGCCCGGCTGGCACTGAGCCCTGGGCCGGGATTTGCCAGGGAGCTGGGCCTGGCACTGCCCTGGGCCGGGATTAGTGAGGGATCCAGGTGGGATTAGCGAGGGATCCAGGCGGGATTAGTGAGGGATCCAGCCAGGATTAGCGAGGGATCCAGGCGGGATTAGTGAGGGATCCAGGTGGGATTAGTGAGGGATCCAGCTGGGTTTAGTGAGGGATCCAGGCGGGATTAGTGAGGGATCCAGTCGGGATTAGTGAGGGATCCAGGCTGGTTTAATGAGGGATCCAGCTGGGTTTAATGAGGGATCCAGCCAGGTTTAATGAGGGATCCAGCCAGGTTTAATGAGGGATCCTAGTGAGGGATCCAGGCGGGATTAGTGAGGGATCCAGGCGGGTTTAATGAGGGATCCTAGTGAGGGATCCAGCCGGATTTAATGAGGGATCCAGCCAGGATTAGTGAGGGATCCAGCCGGGTTTAATGAGGGATCCTAGTGAGGGATCCAGCCGGGATTAGTGAGGGATCCAGCCGGGATTAGTGAGGGATCCAGCCGGGATTAGCGAGGGATCCAGGCGGGATTAGTGAGGGATCCAGCCGGGTTTAGCGAGGGATCCAGGCAGGATTAGTGAGGGATCCAGCCGGGTTTAGTGAGGGATCCAGCTGGGATTAGTGAGGGATCCAGCTGGGATTAGTGAGGGATCCAGCCGGGATTAGTGAGGGATCCAGCCGGGATTAGTGAGGGATCCAGCCGGGATTAGCAAGGGATCCAGCCGGGTTTAATGAGGGATCCAGCCGGGATTAGTGAGGGATCCAGCTGGGATTAGTGATGGATCCAGCCGGGTTTAGTGAGGGATCCAGCCGGCTTTAGCTGCCCCTCAGCTGGGAAATGAATTTGGAGGCCAGAATCTCTGAGTGACCTGAGTGTAGGTGCCACCATTGAATTTGGGGACACAAAGCAGGGAGGCAGAGGCAGCTGCGGGCGGGAGCTGGAGAGGCAGCCAGGACATTGTTCAGCTCCTCTCAAGAGCCAATTAATCCCTCGAAGCCCTTGAGCTCCAGGGGCCGGGCAGGAGTGGCAGGGATGAAATGGGAGGGCTGGCTGCCCTTCTCCTCAGTGCATTGTTCCAGGGCACATTAAACATTGCTGAATGGAGAATCTCAATTCCCACCATTGGCAGCTGATTAATTCCGGGTTAAACAGGAAAAACAATTCACTCATCATCAGAAATAGAAATTAACTCTATTAAGGGAACCTCCAAGGAAAAACATCCATACCCATCCATGTCCATCCATGTCCATCCATGTCCATCCATGTCCATCCATACCCATCCATACCCATCCATACCCATCCATACCCATCCATGTCCATCATGTCCATCCATGTCCATCCATACCCATCCATGTCCATCCATGTCCATCCATGTCCATCCATACCCATCCATGTCCATCCATGTCCATCCATACCCATCCATGTCCATCCATGTCCATCCATGTCCATCCATGTCCATCCATACCCATCCATGTCCATCCATGTCCATCCATGTCCATCCATACCCATCCATGTCTATCCATGTCCATCCATACCCATCCATACCCATCCATGTCCATCCATGTCCATCCATGTCCATCCATACCCATCCATACCCATCCATGTCCATCCATACCCATCCATGTCCATCCATGTCCATCCATACCCATCCATACCCATCCATGTCCATCCATGTCCATCCATGTCCATCCATGTCCATCCATACCCATCCATGTCCATCCATGTCCATCCATACCCATCCATGTCCATCCATGTCCATCCATGTCCATCCATGTCCATCCATACCCATCCATACCCATCCATGTCCATCCATGTCCATCCATGTCCATCCATACCCATCCATGTCCATCCATGTCCATCCATACCCATCCATACCCATCCATGTCCATCCATACCCATCCATGTCCATCCATACCCATCCATGTCCATCCATGTCCATCCATGTCCATCCATGCCCATCCATGTCCATCCATGTCCATCCATACCCATCCATGTCCATCCATGTTCATCCATGTCCATCCATGCCCATCCATGTCCATCCATGTCCATCCATGTCCATCCATACCCATCCATGTCCATCCATACCCATCCATGTCCATCCATGTCCATCCATACCCATCCATGTCCATCCATGTCCATCCATACCCATCCATACCCATCCATACCCATCCATGTCCATCCATGTCCATCCATGTCCATCCATACCCATCCATACCCATCCATGTCCATCCATACCCATCCATGTCCATCCATGTCCATCCATGTCCATCCATACCCATCCATGTCCATCCATACCCATCCATGTCCATCCATACCCATCCATACCCATCCATACCCATCCATGTCCATCCATACCCATCCATACCCATCCATACCCATCCATACCCATCCATACCCATCCATGTCCATCCATACCCATCCATACCCATCCATACCCATCCATGTCCATCCATGTCCATCCATGTCCATCCATACCCATCCATGTCCATCCATACCCATCCATGTCCATCCATGTCCATCCATACCCATCCATGTCCATCCATGTCCATCCATACCCATCCATACCCATCCATACCCATCCATGTCCATCCATGTCCATCCATGTCCATCCATACCCATCCATACCCATCCATGTCCATCCATACCCATCCATGTCCATCCATGTCCATCCATACCCATCCATACCCATCCATGTCCATCCATGTCCATCCATACCCATCCATGTCCATCCATACCCATCCATGTCCATCCATGTCCATCCATGTCCATCCATGTCCATCCATACCCATCCATGTCCATCCATGTCCATCCATACCCATCCATGTCCATCCATGTCCATCCATGTCCATCCATGTCCATCCATACCCATCCATACCCATCCATGTCCATCCATGTCCATCCATGTCCATCCATACCCATCCATGTCCATCCATGTCCATCCATACCCATCCATACCCATCCATGTCCATCCATACCCATCCATGTCCATCCATACCCATCCATGTCCATCCATGTCCATCCATGTCCATCCATACCCATCCATACCCATCCATGTCCATCCATACCCATCCATGTCCATCCATACCCATCCATACCCATCCATACCCATCCATGTCCATCCATGTCCATCCATGTCCATCCATGTCCATCCATGTCCATCCATGCCCATCCATACCCAAAGTACTCCCAGGGAAATTCAGCATCCTATAAAAATTTTCAGCTCTGGAATTAAGGGGAATCCTTTGCATGCACTTGGAATCCCAGGGATTAGGGGTTTTATCTTTAGCTGCAGCACTTCAAACTCCTAATTTCCCAAAATCTCCACTTTACCCGCTCAAATCTTCGAGCAGGCAGCAGATTTGCCCGGACTGTGTTAATCCCACATCTCATCCTTCCCTGGGCTGGTTTAGAGGCTGAGCAATGGAATCCTGATTGAATTCTATTCACACTGCACCTGAGGAATGTTGGGCTCAGTTAAGCTCAGCTTTAGGTGGTGCTGCAGGGCTCAGCCTTGGGAAATAAATTAAATCCAAATCTAGGAATGTGCCATCCCAAGTGCAGAGAGGAGAGCAGAGGTCCCAGGCTCCAACCCAGTTCTGGAGCTGGGATTTAGGGACTTTGTGAGGGATTAGCGGCGTGGATCGCCTCCCTTCGCCCGAGATTTGTGCCCGCTAAGCCGCTCTAATGATGAGCAATCCTTTTTATTAACGGGCCTAAAAATAGCAGCTCTGACCTAAGGCAGCGGTGCCAGGGGTGCCCCTGGGCACTCACAGCACCCAAACCTGCTCAGCTTTTCCTCACTCTGAGTGCCCCCAAAATTCTGAACCTCAGCATTTTCCTAACTCTGAGTGCCCCCCAAAATTCTGAACCCAGCACCCAAACCTGCTCAGCTCTGAGTGCCCCCCAAAATTCTGAACCCAGCACCCAAACCTGCTCAGCTCTGAGTGCCTGAGCCCCCCAAAATTCTGAACCCAGCACCCAAACCTGCTCAGCTCTGAGTGCCCCCCAAAATTCTGAACCCAGCACCCAAACCTGCTCAGCTTTTCCTGAGTGCCCCCCAAAATTCTGAACCCAGCACCCAAACCCTGCCCAGCTCTGAGTGCCCCCCAAAATTCTGAACCCAGCACCCAAACCTGCTCAGCTTTTCCTGAGTGCCCCCCAAAATTCTGAACCCAGCACCCAAACCCTGCCCAGCTCTGAGTGCCCCCCAAAATTCTGAACCCAGCACCCAAACCTGCTCAGCTCTGAGTGCCCCCCAAAATTCTGAACCCAGCACCCAAACCTGCTCAGCTCTGAGTGCCCCCCAAAATTCTGAACCCAGCACCCAAACCCTGCCCAGCTCTGAGTGCCCCCCAAAATTCTGAACCCAGCACCCAAACCTGCTCAGCTCTGAGTGCCCCCCAAAATTCTGAACCCAGCACCCAAACCTGCTCAGCTCTGAGTGCCCCCCAAAATTCTGAACCCAGCACCCAAACCCTGCCCAGCTCTGAGTGCCCCCCAAAATTCTGAACCCAGCACCCAAACCCTGCCCAGCTCTGAGTGCCTGAGCCCCCCAAAATTCTGAATCCCAGCACCCAAACCTGCTCAGCTCTGAGTGCCCCCCAAAATTCTGAACCCAGCACCCAAACCCTGCCCAGCTCTGAGTGCCCCCCAAAATTCTGAACCCAGCACCCAAACCTGCTCAGCTCTGAGTGCCCCCCAAAATTCTGAACCCAGCACCCAAACCCTGCCCAGCTCTGAGTGCCTGAGCCCCCCAAAATTCTGAAATCCCAGCACCCAAACCCTGCTCAGCTCTGAGTGCCTGAGCCCCCCAAAATTCTGAACCCAGCACCCAAACCTGCTCAGCTCTGAGTGCCTGAGCCCCCCAAAATTCTGAACCCAGCACCCAAACCTGCTCAGCTCTGAGTGCCTGAGCCCCCCAAAATTCTGAACCCAGCACCCAAACCTGCTCAGCTTTCCTGGGCTCTGAGTGCCCCCCAAAATTCTGAACCCCAGCACCCAAACCCTGCTCAGCTTTTCCTGAGTGCCCCCCAAAATTCTGAACCCCAGCACCCAAACCCTGCTCAGCTTTTCCTGAGTGCCCCCCAAAATTCTGAACCCCAGCACCCAAACCCTGCTCAGCTCTGAGTGCCTGAGCCCCCCAAAATTCTGACCCCAGCACCCAAACCCTGCTCAGCTCTGAGTGCCCCCCAAAATTCTGAACCCAGCACCCAAACCCTGCTCAGCTCTGAGTGCTTGAGCCCCCCAAAATTCTGAACCCAGCACCCAAACCCTGCTCAGCTCTGAGTGCCTGAGCCCCCCAAAATTCTGAACCCAGCACCCAAACCCTGCTCAGCTCTGAGTGCCTGAGCCCCCCAAAATTCTGAACCCAGCACCCAAACCCTGCTCAGCTCTGAGTGCCCCCCAAAATTCTGAACCCAGCACCCAAACCCTGCTCAGCTCTGAGTGCTTGAGCCCCCCAAAATTCTGAACCCAGCACCCAAACCCTGCTCAGCTTTTCTGGGCTCTGAGTGCCCCCCAAAATTCTGAACCCAGCACCCAAACCCTGCTCAGCTCTGAGTGCCCCCCAAAATTCTGAACCCCAGCACCCAAACCTGCTCAGCTTTTCTGTGCTCTGAGTGCCCCCCAAAATTCTGAACCCAGCACCCAAACCTGCTCAGCTTTTCCTGAGTGCCCCCCAAAATTCTGAACCCCAGCACCCAAACCCTGCTCAGCTTTTCCTGAGTGCCCCCCAAAATTCTGAACCCCAGCACCCAAACCCTGCCCAGCTCTGAGTGCCTGAGCCCCCCAAAATTCTGAACCCCAGCACCCAAACCTGCTCAGCTCTGAGTGCCCCCCAAAATTCTGAAATCCCAGCACCCAAACCCTGCCCAGCTCTGAGTGCCCCCCAAAATTCTGAACCCAGCACCCAAACCCTGCTCAGCTTTTCAGTGCCCCCCAAAATTCTGAACCCAGCACCCAAACCTGCTCAGCTTTTCCTCACTCTGAGTGCCCCCCAAAATTCTGACCCCAGCACCCAAACCCTGCTCAGCTCTGAGTGCCTGAGCCCCCCAAAATTCTGAACCCAGCACCCAAACCCTGCTCAGCTTTTCCTGAGTGCCCCCCAAAATTCTGAACCCAGCACCCAAACCCTGCTCAGCTCTGAGTGCCCCCCAAAATTCTGACCCCAGCACCCAAACCCTGCTCAGCTCTGAGTGCCTGAGCCCCCCAAAATTCTGAACCCAGCACCCAAACCCTGCTCAGCTCTGAGTGCCCCCCAAAATTCTGACCCCAGCACCCAAACCCTGCTCAGCTCTGAGTGCCCCCCAAAATTCTGAACCCCAGCACCCAAACCCTGCTCAGCTCTGAGTGCCTGAGCCCCCCAAAATTCTGAACCCCAGCACCCAAACCCTGCTCAGCTCTGAGTGCCTGAGCCCCCCAAAATTCTGAACCCCAGCACCCAAACCCTGCTCAGCTTTTCTGGGCTCTTTTTTCTGGCTCTTCTTTATCCCCACCAGAAATTTGAACTTTTTCTCTAATCTCAGGGGGATGGCATGAATGGGATTCTCAGCCTGAATTATGGAAGCAATATTTATGCAAAATTTTGTAATGTTTGGATATTTATTGGAAAGCTGTGCTAATTGGAGGTGGTTTTTGTTCTTTTGCAGGAGCTGGGATGTGCTGGAGTGGGATCTGCCAGCGGTGAGTGCAGCACACTGGGAAACCCCAAAACAAATTGAGATTTTTTTTACCTTTGGTGTTGAATTTTTGGTGGCAGAAACCAAGGCAAAAGGAGCAAATCCAGTGGGGTGGATAATTCCAGGTTATTTGGGATTCGCTGATGGGGAGGAACCTGAGTGGGACTGAGGAGAATCCGTCAGAGCTGCTCCCTCCCTGGTGGGCCCACATGTGGGAAAATTGAGGGAAAATTAGGGGAAAATTAAGAAAAAAATTGGGGAAAATTGGGGAAAATTTAGGGAAAAAATTGGGGAAAAATTGGGGAAAAATTGGGGGGATATTAGGAGAAAAATTGAGGAAAAATTGGGGAAAAATTAAGAAAAAATTGGGGGAAAATTTGGAAAAATTGGGGGAAAATTAGGAGAAAATTGGGGAAAATTAGGAAAAAAATTGGGGAAAAATTAAGAAAAAAAATTGGGAAAAATTTGGGAAAATTGGGGAAAAATTAAGAAAAAAATTGGGGAAAATTGGGAAAAAATTGGGGAAAAATTGGGAAAAAATTGGGGAAAATTAGGAAAAAAATTGGGGAAAATTAGGAAAAAATTGGGGGAAAATTTGGAAAAAATTGGGGAAAAATTAGGAAAAAATTGGGGAAAATTAGGAAAAAATGGGGGAAAATTGAGGAAAAAATTGGGGGAAAATTAGGAAAAAATTGGGGAAAATTAGGAAAAAATTGGGGGAAAAATTGGGAAAAATTGGAAAAAAATTGGGATAAGTGATGGAGAATTGGGAGTCAAACAAATTGAGTGTGACAGAAGGAAAAAAAAAAAAGAAAGCCAAGCCTTGCCTGGATTTGCTCGCTGGGAATGCCACCAAGTCAAGTATCTTATTAAGTTCAAGAGAATTACATTTTCCATGCTCCAGAGAGAGACACGAGCCCTTTGGAAAATCATAATGAAGGGCTTTGTGCCACCCTCATTTCCATGGCTGTGATAAATGGCTGTAACCAGATTAGGCAGATAAAATAACCCGTCTATTAATTACGGTGATTATTATTTAATAGAAAGGGGGATTCAGCAATGCATTCTAGGGATGTGCTGCTTTATCTTTGCGAGGGAGATAAGTGTCCGGCTCCTCTGCAATCCCAGCAATGTGTTCATTACCTGGCCAAGATTTATAAGGATAATTGAGGGGAATATTTGAAAACTCTCTGCCTTATTTGGTGCACCAGGCAGGGGCTGCTGCTTTAATTAAGCCGCCTAAATGAACTTGTGGGGAATTACTGCGAACTTTTACTTGTAATTACTTTCTCCCAGAAATCCAACCCTGGGCCCTGATTTGAATGTCACAGATTGGAATTTCCTCACAGATTGGAATTTCCAGCAGCCAGCCCTAAAACACAGCCAGGGCTGCAGATAACAACGCCATGCCCACCCTGCCATGCCCACCCTGCCATGCCCATCCTGCCGTGCCCACCCCGCCATGCCCACCCCGCCATGCCCACCCTGCCATGCCCACCCCGCCATGCCCACCCTGCCATGCCCACCCCGCCATGCCCATCCCGCCATGCCCACCCTGCCATGCCCACCCCGCCATGCCCATCCTGCCATGCCCACCCCGCCATGCCCACCCTGCCATGCCCATCCTGCCATGCCCACCCTGCCATGCCCATCCCGCCATGCCCACCCTGCCATGCCCACCCTGCCATGCCCACCCCGCCATGCCCATCCTGCCATGCCCACCCTGCCATGCCCATCCTGCCATCCCTTTCAGCTTGGAAAAGCCTCCAAGATCCCCAAATTCCTGCTCTGGTTCTCAAATATTCAGGATGGAAAAGCCTCCCAAGATCCCCAAATTCCTGCTCAAATATTCAGCTTGGAAAAGCCTCCAAGATCCCCAAATTCCTGCTCAAATATTCAGCTTGGAAAAGCCTCCAAGATCCCCAAATTCCTGCTCAAATATTCAGCTTGGAAAAGCCTCCAAGACCCCCAAATTCCTGCTCAAATATTCAGTTTGGAAAAGCCTCCAAGATCCCGAAATTCCTGCTCTGGTTCTCAAATATTCAGGATGGAAAATCCTCCAAGATCCCCAAATTCCTGCTCAAATATTCAGGTTTAAAAAGCTTCCCAAGATCCCTAAATTCCTGCTCTGGTTCTCAAATATTCAGGTTGGAAAATCCTCCCCAGACCCCCAAATTCCTGCTCAAATATTCAGCTTGGAAAAGCCTCTAAGATTCCCAAATTCCTGCTCTGGTTCTCAAATGTTCAGGTTGGAAAATCCTCCAAGATCCCTAAATTCCTGCTCAAATATTCAGGTTGGAAATCCTCCCAAGATCCCCAAATTCCTGCTCAAATATTCAGTTTGGAAAAGCCTCCAAGATCTCTAAATTCCTGCTCTGGAACTCAGATTTTCAGGATGGAAAATCCTCCCAAGACCCCCAAATTCCTGCTCAAATATTCAGGTTGGAAAATCCTCCAAGATCCCCAAAATTCCTGCTCTGATTTTCAGTTTGGAAAATCCTCCCCAGACCCCCAAACCCAACAATTCCCATGTCCCCAAGTGTCACACCCACATGGATTTTACCCCCTCCATCCTGCTTGTTTCTCATTTTTCCATTTGGAATTTTTCTGGTTCAGAAATTTCCTCCTGGAAAGGAGGAAATTCAGATTTTGGTGATCCTGACTCCAAGTGCCTCAAACAGAGGATCATTCCCATTTCTTTGCTAAATTGAGGGAAAAGAAAAAAAAAAAAAGGAAAAAGCAGGTGCTTTAAATTTTCCAAGGTGCAAACAAAATGACAAAAGGCAGGAGCATTGCATTGTTTGAGTTTGGAATAAAAGGCAGATAATTAGGAAATTGGGAGTCGATTAATTTCCCAAATTTACTCAGGCACGAAGCACTGAGCTCTGGTGATATTTGCTTACCTCGTCATTATGCAAAACTATATTAGCTAATTATTTTGACTAATGCAATTAAGATAATGCATATTTAGCAGAAAACGCCACAATAGAAACGTTCCAGTCAGCAGTTGCTGGCTTGGCACACCGGTGGGCAGCGCAGGGGATTTGTGCCATGGGAGGTGCCAGGGCACTCAGGGAATATTTCATGGTTCAGCCTGGCACTGTGTGCCCAATGCCAGCCATTCCATGCCAATGTCCCTGCCGGCAGTGGGCACCCAGGCTGGCACTGCTGTGGCACCAGAGGAGCGGCTGGCACCGTGTGGGTGCTGTGCCCAGCATGGTGCCCAATGCCAGCCATTCCATGCCAATGTCCCCACCAGCAGTGGGCACCCAGGCTGGCACTGCTGTGGCACCACAGGAGCGGCTGGCACCATGTGGGTGCTGTGCCCAGCGTGGTGCCCAATGCCAGCCATTCCATGCCAATGTCCCCGCCGGCAGTGGGCACCCAGGCTGGCACTGCTGTGGCACCACAGGAGCGGCTGGCACCGTGTGGGTGCTGTGCCCTGTGGGCTGGCCAATGGCTCCATGCCCAGGGTGCCAGCCTGCCCCTTCCATGCCCATGCCCATGGTGCCAACCTAAAGCATTCCAGGATTCCATGGAAGGAGGAAGGGAGCAGATCTAAAAATGGGAATTTTCAGCCTCTCCTTGGCTGAATTTAGAGAAGTTTTGGGGATGTAAAATTGAAACCCAATGGGAATTTTCAGCCTCTCCTTGGCTGAATTTAGAGAAGTTTTGGGGATGTAAAATTGAAACCCAATGGGAATTTTCAGCCTCTCCTTGGCTGCATTCAGGGAAGTTTTGGTGATGTAAAATTGAAACCCAATGGGAATTTTCAGCCTCTCCTTGGCTGAATTCATGGAAGTTTTGGGGATGTAAAATTGAAACCCAATGGGAATTTTCAGCCTCTCCTTGGCTGAATTCATGGAAGTTTTGGTGGTGTAAAATTGAAACCCAATGGGAATTTTCAGCCTCTCCTTGGCTGAATT
The DNA here is from genome assembly GCF_047830755.1 of Zonotrichia albicollis. Classification (NCBI taxonomy): domain Eukaryota; kingdom Metazoa; phylum Chordata; class Aves; order Passeriformes; family Passerellidae; genus Zonotrichia; species Zonotrichia albicollis. The sequence continues at coordinate 202,440 of NW_027428339.1, forward strand.
TAGGGAAGTTTTGGTGATGTAAAATTGAAACCCAATGGGAATTTTCAGCCTCTCCTTGGCTGAATTTAGGGAAGTTTTGGTGATGTAAAATTGAAACCCAATGGGAATTTTCAGCCTCTCCTTGGCTGAATTCAGGGAAGTTTTGGTGATGTAAAATTGAAACCCAATGGGAATTTTCAGCCTCTCCTTGGCTGAATTTAGGGAAGTTTTGGGGATGTAAAATTGAAACCCAGTGGGAATTTTCAGCCTCTCCTTGGCTGAATTTAGGGAAGTTTTGGTGGTGTAAAATTGAAACCCAATGGGAATTTTCAGCCTCTCCTTGGCTGAATTCAGGAAAGTTTTGGTGGTGTAAAATTGAAACCCAATGGGAATTTCCAGCCTCTCCTTGGCTGAATTTAGGGAAGTTTTGGGGATGTAAAATTCAAACCCAATGGGAATTTCCAGCTTTTCCTTGGCTGCATTCAGGGAAGTTTTGGTGGTGTAAAATTGAAACCCAATGGGTTTCAATGTAAAATTGAAACCCCGTGGCGAGGCTTAATCAGGAATTACAACCCGCTAAACACCCGCCCACTGAGGAGAGGAGAGCCCAAAGCCTTTAATCTGCTTAGGGAGGGAGGGGAGAGCGGCGAGAGCGCGCCCGCCGAGGGAAACGGGATGGGCTCTGGCATGGCACAGAATTCCAGCCCTGGCATGGCAGGGAGGGCTCCAGAATTCCAGGATTCCAGCCTTGGGATGGCAGGAAGGGGCTCCAGAACTGCAGAATTCCAGCCTTGGCATGGCAGGAAGGGCTCCAGAATTCCACAATTCCAGAATTCCAACCTTGGCATGGCAGGGAGGGCTCCAGAATTCCAACCTTGGCATGGCAGGAAGGGGTTCCACATTTCCAACAAGGGGCTCCAGAATTCCACAATTCCAATCTTGGGATGGCAGGAAGGGCTCCACAATTCCACAATTCCAACCCTGGCATGGCAGGAAGGGCTCCAGAATTCCACAATTCCAGAATTCCAACCTTGGCATGGCAGGGAGGGCTCCAGAATTCCAACCTTGGCATGGCAGGGAGGGCTCCAGAATTCCCGAATTCCAGCCTTGGCATGGCAGGGAGGGGATCCAGGATTGCACAATACCAGAATTCCAGCCTTGGCATGGCAGGGAGGGCTCCAGAATTGCAGAATTCCAGAATTCCAGCCTTGGCATGGCAGGAAGGGCTCCAGAATTCCAACCTTGGCATGGCAGGAAGGGGTTCCACAATTCCAACAAGGGGCTCCAGAATTCCACAATTCCAATCTTGGGAATGGCAGGAAGGAGCTCCAGAATTCCACAATTCCAACCTTGGCATGGCAGGAAGGGGATCCAGGATTCCACAATTCCAGAATTCCAGCCTTGGCATGGCAGGAAGGCTCCAGAATTGCACAATTCCAGAATTCCAACCTTGGCATGGCAGGAAGGGGCTCCACAATTCCAGCCCTGGCATAGCAGGAAGGGCTCCAGAATTCCAACAAGGGGGTCCAGAATTCCACAATTCCCGAATTCCAACCTTGGCATGGCAGGAAGGGGTTCCACAATTCCAACAAGGGGGTCCAGAATTCCACAATTCCAATCTTGGGAATGGCAGGAAGGGGCTCCAGAATTCCAACAAGGGGGTCCAGAATTCCACAATTCCAACCCTGGCATGGCAGGAAGGGATCCAGAATTCCAGAATTCCAGCCTTGGGATGGCAGGAAGGGGCTCCAGAATTCCACAATTCCACAATTCCAACCCTGGCATGGCAGGGAGGGCTCCAGAATTGCAGAATTCCAGAATTCCAACCTTGGGATGGCAGGGAGGGCTCCAGAATTCCAGAATTCCAGCCTTGGCATGGCAGGGAGGGATCCAGGATTGCAGAATTCCAGCCTTGGGATGGCAGGAAGAGGTTCCAGAATTCCACAATTCCAACCTTGGCATGGCAGGGAGGGGATCCAGAATTCCACAATTCCAGAATTCCACAATTCCAGAATCCCAACCTTGGCATGGCAGGAAGGGGTTCCACATTTCCAACAAGGGGCTCCAGAATTCCACAATTCCAATCTTGGGAATGGCAGGAAGGGGCTCCAGAATTCCAGTCTTGGCATGGCAGGAAGGGGCTCCAGAATTCCCGAATTCCAACCTTGGGGATGGCAGGAAGGGCTCCAGAATTGCAGAATTCCAACCCTGGGATGGCAGGAAGGGCTCCAGAATTCCACAATTCCAGAATTCCATCCTTGGCATGGCAAGAAGGGGTTCCACAATTCCAACAAGTGGGTCCAGAATTCCACAATTCCAGTCTTGGGGATGGCAGGAAGAGGCTCCAGAATTCCAACCTTGGCATGGCAGGGAAGGGATCCAGAATTCCACAATTCCAGAATTCCACAATTCCAGAATTCCAACCCTGGCATGGCAGGAAGGGGTTCCACATTTCCAACAAGGGGGTCCAGAATTCCACAATTCCAACCTTGGGATGGCAGGAAGGGCTCCAGAATTCCAGAATTCCAACCTTGGGAATGGCAGGAAGGGCTCCAGAATTGCAGAATCCCAACCCTGGCATGGCAGGGAGGGCTCCAGAATTGCACAATTCCAACAAGGGGCTCCAGAATTCCACAATTCCAATCTTGGGGATGGCAGGAAGGGCTCCAGAATTCCCAAATTCCAGAGCCCCTCTCTCATTAGGGTTTCCTTTGCCATTTGGCCTAATTAGTCTCCAGTAATTAATGCTGCGCGCTGGAATCAGCCGAGCGCCGGCCCCATGGAAGCCATCAGTCTCTGCTAGTAATGATTATTGTTCTTTTTTATTATTAAAGATCCCATTAGAAAGAATTGATGATTTTTCCCCCTTTGCGAGAGAAATAATCAACATTCCGGTTTTTGGTGCGGATCCCTAATTAGGCACAGTTAAAAAGAGATTTTGCCTGAATGGCTTTTGGGGAACATTACATCCAAATTGCAGCCCCTCCGATTTATTTCCTGGGAAAACGCGTTCCCAATAAATAACTCACATCCACTTGGGAAGGAGCAAATTCCAAATTGGAGAAAATTCCCAGAGACATTGGGAAATTGGAGAAAATTCCCATAGTCAAAGGGAAATTAGAGAAAATTCCCAAAGGCAAAGGGAAATTGGAGGAAATTCCAAATTGGAGAAAATTCCCAAAGCCAGTGGGAAATTGGAGAAAATTCCAAATTGGAGAAAATTCCCAAAGCCAGTGGGAAATTGTAGAAAATTCCCATTGGGAAATTGGAGAAAATTCTCAATGGGAATTTAGAGCAAATTCCCAATGGGAAATTGGTGAAAATTCTCAATGGGAAATTGGAGCAAATTCCCATTGGGAAATTGGAGGAAATTCCCAATGGGAAATTGGTGAAAATTCCCAATGGGAAATTGGAGAAAATTCCCAATGGGAATTTAGAGAAAATTCCCAATGGGAAATTGGTGAAAATTCTCATTGGGAATTTAGAGAAAATTCCCAATGGGAATTGGAGGAAATTCCCAATGGGAAATTGGAAGAAATTCCCAATGGGAAATTGGAGAAAATTCTCAATGGGAATTTAGAGCAAATTTAATTTAATTAATTTAATTCAAATGATGAAAGCGGCCGATAGGCTTTTGGTCTGAGGCAAAAAGGATGCGCAGCCCTGAAATTTGGAACAAACATGAAAAAAATGGCGAAAGGCATGGTTGGGAGTGATAAGAAATGCCAAGACTGTGTATTACATGGGATCAGGGGATGTGGAATGGGATGGGATTGGGAATGGAATGGGAATGGGAATGGGATGGGATGGGATGGGATGGGATGGGATGGGATGGGATGGGATGGGATGGGATGGGATGGAATGGGATGGGATGGGATGGGATGGAATGGGATGGGATGGAATGGAATGGAATGGGATGGGATGGAATGGAATGGGATGGGATGGAATGGAATGGAATGGAATGGAATGGGATGGCAATGGCAATGACAATGGCAATAGGAGTGGGAGTGACAATGGCAATGGCAATGGGAATGGCAGTGACAATGGCAATGACAATGGCAATGACAATGGAATGGAATGGCAGTGACAATGGCAGTGACAATGGCAGTGGGAATGACAATGGCAATGGAAGTGGCAGAACTCCAGAGGATTTGGGCAGGGCAGAGGAGGAAGGAGGAGCTGCACAGGGGCTGGGCTGGGCTGGCAGCTGAAGCTGCGGGGTTTGCGCTGCTTTGACATCCCTGCGGCGTCTGCAGGAAGAGAACAGCGTCAGAAAGCTGCCATTTGTCCCTTTAACTGCAGCAATAGTGCAGGAGACTGATTCCATCCATCCATCCATCCATCCCTCCATCCCCCATCCATCCCTGGCCGCCTCCAGCGCTCCCGCCCGGCCCCGATGCCGCCCCCCCGCAGCTGCCCACAACATCTGCTCGCCCTGTGGCCTTTCCTAATCCAATCGCTCCGTTCCGTTCCGTTCCGTTCCCTGGGCGCCTTCCCGGCTGCCGGCCCCGGGCTGCCCCCGCTCCTCCGCCCGCCCCGCTCGGCAGCCGGGGCCGGGCTGGCACCGCAGAGTGCCCGGGTGTGCCAGGGCTTCCATGGGCACTGCACCAGCACACCAGGCTTGGCCTCTCTCTGGTGCATTTACAAACCCAGCGAAAATGTTGCTATAATGTCAAAAGAGACCCTCAGGACCCTCAGATTTCACAGGCAGGACTGAAAAAAAAAAAAAAAAAATCCAAGGAGCTCAGCATGTAGAAAAAGAGCTGAGGCTGGAATGGGGGTAAATATAAATCACTCTCCAGCACACAGCACCAAAATGGCTCCTGTGGGTGCTGTGGGGTGTGGGCACCTGGCATGGGGCTCCTGGATGGAAACATCCCCCCATGGAAAGTGTTTTGCACATGTTAAACCTTCCCAGCACGTTGTTTGGGGAATAAAACAACCTGTGAGGGACAGCTGGGCTGGTGGCCTTCAGCTGGGGACTTTAGGTGGCATTTGGGGAGGGAATTGTTCCGTGTCAGGGTGGGCAGGCGCTGGCACGGGGGGGCACAGAGCAGCTGTGGCTGTGTCTGGATCCCTGGCAGTGCCCAAGGCTGGGCTGGACAGGGCTGGGAGCAGCCTGGGACAGCAGCTTTGTCACTGCCAGGGGGAGGTGGCACTGCCCTGAGGAGCTGTCCCTGCCATGGCAGCGCTGTCCCCTCACAGCGGAGCCGTCCCCGCCGTTTTCCCGCCCTTTTCTCGCGCTCGCGCTCCCTCAGCGCTCGCGCTCCCTCAGCGCTCGCGCTCCCTCAGCGCTCGCGCTCCCTCAGCGCTCGCGCTCCCTCAGCGCTCGCGCCGCCAGGGGGCGCTGCTGCCCCGGGCTTCCCCTCACGGAGCGGAGCGGCCCCGGCGGCGCGGAGCGAGCGCGGAAACACCGGCGGCTCGGCACGGAGGCTGCTTCGGGGACCACCCGGTGCCACACCTGCACCTGCTACGGCCCAGGTAATTCCAAATTGTCCTGGAAAAATTCCAGGGATGGGGCAGCCGCAGCTGCTGTGGGCGCGCCGGGCCGGGGCTCAGCCCCCTCACGGGCAGGAGCCGCCTCCCAATGTCCCGTCTAGGCCCGTCTGTCAAAGGGAAATCGCTCCCCTTGTCGTGGCACTCTGTGCTTTGTCCAAAGTTCCTCTTCAAGCTCTCCTGGAGCCCCCTGGAACAATTCCAGGGATGGGGCAGCCGCAGCTGCTGTGGGCGGGCTGGGTCGGGGCTCAGCCCCCTCACGGGCGGGAGCCGCCTCCCGATGTCCCCTCACGGGTGGGAACTCCCTCCCGATGTCCCGTGTGTCAAAGGGAAGCCTCTCCCCTTGTCCTGGCATCCCGTTCCTAGTCCAAAGTCCCTCTTCAAGCTCTCCCGGAGCCCCCTGAGGCATTTCCAGGGATGGGGCAGCCACAGCTGCTGTGGGCGGGCTGGGTCGGGGCTCAGCCCCCTCACGGGCGGGAGCCGCCTCACGGGCAGGAGCCGCCTCCCAATGTCCCGTGTGTCAAAGGGAAGCCTCTCCCCTTGTCCTGGCACTCTGTGCCTTGTCCAAAGTCCCTCTGCAGCTCTCCCGGAGCCCCTGGAACACTGGAAGGGGTCCTGAGGCCTCACCGGGGAGCTGCCACATTCCCCATCCCGGGCGCTCCGTGAGGGGAACGTCGGCCCTCTGAGGCTGGAATGAAATCTATGACAGATGGCTTCAAAAAATGAAAAAAGCAATTATCAAAGGGGAAGGGTTTGGAACATGGCCTTTGAAATCCAAATTTGTTTAGCATTTTTAGCAGCTGAAATAATTTTCGGAGCATCTGATGAGAGCTTTGAGTGCTTCCTTCCCTCCTCTCCCTCGCCAAGCCATCCGTTCAAAGGCTGCCACTGGCACAGCGAGTTCCCTGCTTTATTGCCATTGGAATTTCTCATTGGGAAATGCTGGAATGAGGGGTGAAAACTGCGATGTGTCCTTTTGAAATCTTCCATGCCTTTGCAGAGGGTGGAAGAACCGTACTCTGAGGTTCTTCAAACATAACTGTGTGGGAATGTCTCATTATAGCTTCCCTTCCTTCCTCACTCTATCCTGATCTCCAGCAAAAAGATGGGGATTAATCATTCCCCTTGTCCATTAGCCATAGCAAGTGCCAGATCACTGGAAAAATTAATGAGGGGTGAAGGAAGCACCTTTTTGTCACAGGCAGCTGTGCTGATGTTTTGAAAGTGCTCCGGGGAATGTGGCTGCTGGGGAGTTGTTAATTGGTGCGGCTCCTGTGGAAGCAGATCCAGGCTGTGGAGAGCTTTTGCTGGTTATATATATATATGGGACATAACCAGGCACAGGCAGGGGCATTTCCCTGCCCCACCTCGGGCAGCCGAGGGGGCTCTGCAGAGGCTGCACATCCGATGGGATGAGTCTCAGAAAAGAGGATAACAAGGCCCTGCAGGAGATTAAAGTTGGCTCCTCGTGGTGCGGATCTGGAGGACAAACAGCCTCTAATCCCGCTCCAGAGGGAGATCCAAGGCCTCGCTTAAGCCGCCGTGGCTGGGGCTCAGCCGGGAGCTGCCCTGGGGCCCTGCAGCTCCTTGCTGCTGCCAGGCTGGGCAAGGGGGCTCTGTGCCAGCCAGGGGGGCTGCCCAGCCCCAGAGCCGGCATCTGCCCGGCCTCATGGGCAAGCGTGGCATTGCTGTGGGCGAGGGTCTCTCGGTCTGTGGGATCCCCAAACCAGAGCTGTGCTTGGAGCATCATCCCTCGAGAAACCCACACAGTGCTGGAGCAGCTGCCCGGGACTGAGACTCGTTTGTTTGTTTGTTTGTTTGTTTGTTCCATTGCGGCTCTGATGGAGGCAAAGCGCGGGTTTGCTAGGATGGAGCTGTGAAACAGAGCTGGTTTAATCACGGAGAATCAGTCAGGAATGTGGGGGCCAGTTTGTGCATTTTGGGGGTGACCGAATGGGTGTGCCTCACCCATTCCCAGGAATTCCAGCAGAAATGCCACAGTTTTCAGGCACCACAGCCCCCCGAGGTGCAGCGAGCGTCTCGCAGGGCTGCGCTGTGTCCTGGAAGCGATCCCAGATGGGCTGGGAACGCAGCAGCTCCCTCGGAGAGAGCTGAAGGTGCTGCCAGGTGTGCGGCTTCCTACCGGGATCGGGGCCACGGGAGGGAGGGAGGGAGGGAAGGAGGATGGAGGGAGGGAGGATGGAGGCAGCGGCACCGCGGCGAGCTGGAGCGCGGCTAATGCAATTACACAGCCGCTCCTTGTGCGCCGAGCAGGCCAAGCTGCACTAATGCCGCCCGTACCTGCGGGGCGGAGATGGGAAACAGCTGCTGGGACACCGAGGGGCCGCGGCACCGGCTGCGGGAGCACGGCAGCCCCTTGCCAGCGCTGTCCCTGCCCGGCCGGCTGGCACCGGGGCACACAGAGCCCCGCAAAGGGGGCAGCGCTCGGGGATGTCCTGAGCCGGGGCGGCCGCTCAGCTCCTCACCTGCGGTTGTTGGCACCTCATTGCTGGGGCTGGCACCTTCCAGGTGTCCGTTTGTGTCAGTAAGGGAAACAGAACGGTAAAATATTTGTACGTGTGCGTCTAAAATCAGATTTCCCAAGGGGATTTCTGGAACACCAGGAGATGATTTGGAAAGTGCAGGAGGTGTTTGGGAGCATCATCAGTGGCCCTTTGAAATATGGATTTGTCAGCTGTGGGACAGGGTGGGATTTTCCAAAGGGCCCTCGGTGCCTGGAGTTGTTCCAAATGGAGATCTCTGGGAGAGCAGCAGCTCAAACAAATATTTGGAATTGGTAAAGTTGCGGTGGATATATAGGGGTAATAAGGTGTCTCTATTATAGCTAACGTTATAGATTGTATAAAGTTAGAGAAATTGTATAAAGTGATCTATTTATATAGCATTATATCTAATGTTATAGACGTATAGAGTTATATAAAGTTGGGATCCAGGGCTGGCAGTGCCCCCTGGAGCAGATCCCATGGATCCAGGGCTGGCAGTGCCCCCTGGAGCAGATCCCATGGATCCAGGGCTGGCAGTGCCCATTGGAGCAGATCCCATGGATCCGGGGCTGGCAGTGCCCCCTTGGTTTGTGCTTTCCCCACCATCCCCAGCATTCCAGCTCCAATAACGATTCCCACGAAAGGATAATGTGCTCAGGATAACGGAGGCATTTAGAGGATGGCAAACTAATTGCTTTAGGGACGAAATGTGAGAAATGCTCCATCCTCCCGGAGCAGCGGGAGTGCCAACCTCCGCCCGCAATGAGCGGGATGTGGGGATGGGAATCGTCGTTGCCCGCTGCCGATGCATCCATCGCTCCTCCTGCCCGGGCTGGGGCTGCCGCAGGTGCTGCGGAGCCGCCCTCGATGGGCATTAGAGGAATTGGGGCGCCGCTGGCTGCTGCTGCTTCCGAGCGCGCTCTAATGAGCCTCATTTAGCGGGACAAACAGCTCGGGCTAATTAGTGCTGCGGGGCTCTGCCTGCGGCTGCGGCTGCGGCTGCTGGGGGTGGCACCCTCAGCCGGGATGGCCCGGGCACCGGGGTGTGGTGGCACCCTCAGCCGGGATGGCCCGGGCACCGGGATGTGCCCGCACCCTCAGCCAGGATAACCGGGGCTCCGGGGTGTGCCCGCGCCGTGCCAGCCACGTTCATGGCTGTGCAAACAGATTCCACAGCATCCTGCCCATGGGTGTGCCATCTTTCCTTACCCTGTCAGTGTGAAACGCCAATCACTGGGTTTTAAAATGATAAAAGTTTATTAGTAATCAAATGGTTAGAAAAATAGGAATGTAATTCGAGTAATAATAATTTGGATAATTTGAATTAGAACAACATGAAACAATAGAGATGTCCGGGTACCTTTTCTGGTACCTGAGCCCGAAAAAGGACCCACATTAACAGAGGATTAACCCTTAAAAACAATAACCTGTTGCATATTCATCCACTTCATGCATGATCCATAAATTCCATTCAAACACAGGATTCTGTCGGGTCAGTGTCAGCTTCTTCCTCTGAATCCTAACAGGAAGAAGTTCATTTCTTCTGATAACGGGCAATAAATTCTTTTTCTGTGAAAGGTTCAGGGGCTGCTATCTGCTGCAAGTGCCTCATTCCTTTCTTAAAATAATCCCACTAAAGTTACCTTTTAATTACGTTTATCATGTGATTTAAATGTTCATACAGCACTACTGATCAATCCATCATAATACATACGGTGGAGCCATTTAATGTGCACTTTGCACAGAGTTCAGTGTGAGAGCATGCAGGGACTGTAGCTACAGAGCTGTGTCCCAGTTCATCCCAGTTACCAGGGGGCACTGGCACTATCCCGTGTTGGCCATGGAACATTCCAGAAGCTGCTGCTTCCTTTCCGTGCTAGGTCAGGGATTGGGGAGCCGCAGGTCCCGGGCAGAGCAGGGTCCCCTCGGGCCCCTGGCAGCTGCAGCAAAGGTCAGAGAATTCATTACGGTGTCCCCCGGCCACCTCGGCAGATGCTGCAGGTGCTGCTGGGGCACAGAGGCACCTCTGGGAATGGAAAATGTTCCTTGGTTTGGGAGAATTGAGGGCTCCAGGTCCTGCTCCCAGCTCTGAGCCCGTTGCTCTGGGAATGGAAATACTCCTTGGTTTGGGAGAATTGAGGGCTCCAGGTCCTGCTCCCAGCTCTGAGCGCATTGCTCATGGCAGGGGCACAGAGGCACCTCTGGGAATGGAAATATTCCTTGGTTTGGGAGAATTGAGGGCCCCAGGTCCTGCTCCCAGCTCTGAGCCCATTGCTCATGGCAGGGGCACAGAGGCACCTCTGGGAATGGAAGTATTCCTTGATTCGGGAGAACTGAGGGCGCCAGGTCCCGCTTTGAGCTCGCAGTGCTCAGCCTGCATGGGAAGGTGGTGGTGGCGATGGGGCTCCTGCAGGGCTGTGTTGGGGTTCTGGGGAGCAGAGCTGGCCCAGAGAAGCCCTGCAGCTCCTGGCTCGGAGCAGGGCTGCTGAGGCGATGGTACTGAGCTGATAGGGAGCCCTGCCGTTATCGGGTGTTGGCGGTGCGGCAGAGCCGCTGCTCCCTGTGGGAATGGAGCTCGGTTGGGATGCTGGAGCCGAGAGCCAGCGCTCAGCGTGTGAGGGGCTGCGGGACCGCGCTGTGCCACCCGTGCGTGGCAGGGACACCCAGAACCGTCCCCAGCCCGGTGGCTCTTTGTGCCAGCCCTCCCAGCTCCACGTGTTTACGTTCCTTCTGCTTAATATTTCTGCGATCTTCCCTGGCATCATCCACTCGCAATTTTTCTCCTCCCACTTCACACCTCGGCGGAGCCTTCTGGTCCCGCAGCAGATGCATTGTGAGGCTTCTCCTTCTCCGGCGCCCGCATATGCTCCATTAAAAGTGTTTGTTTCTTTCAGCGCCTCCCAGTTGGGATGTGACAAAAAGAAAAAAAAAAAAAAAAAACCCTCCCAACTTTTTACTTTTTTGGCCCTGGCTCGGCCGAGGAGCTCCAGGCGCGGGGTCCCCGTGTCACCCGGTGCCTCCGCCGCGCACCGGCAGCCAAAGATAGAAGCGGCGGGAACACGGTGGGAGGCGGGCGGGGAGGTGCCAAGCGCGGGCCCGCAGAGCGCCGTGCAGCCGTTGCCTAGCGATGGCAGCGCGGGCAGGCTGGCATCATCTCCCGCGGCGCCGAGCCGTGCCAGCGCCCAGCTGGCAGCGCCGCGGGGTGCGCCCAGGGCGCGGGGTCACCGCGGGGAAACTGAGGCACGGCCCTGCCGACACCGGGGGGGTCTGCCCCCGGTATCGGGGCATGAGCAGCGGGCAGGGCCCTGCTCCAGAGCGGCACAATTGCTGCCTGATTAACAGATGTTGGTGGAACGGCTCTGGCCGCAGCTGCGCCCATAAAACACCTCTTTTATGGGCGCGCTTTATATTCCTGCTGGAAAAGGTGTTTGCTTCCAATTGCGGCAGATGTGGGGATTGCAGAGTAACCGTGCCCTGCCAGCCTCGGCAGTGCGGCACATGCCGGCTCCGGCTTCCCTTCCCGGGGCTCCGTGCGGGGCTGCGGCCGCTGAGCCATTCGGGGAGATGGCAAAGAGACCCCCTTCCTTCCAGAGGGTGGCAATTGCTGCTGAGCGTGGTCTGCTCTCCATCCTTTCGGGATGGGCATCCCGGGGATCTGCAGCTCCAGGCGGGGTTGATCCGCAGCCCGGGCCCGGTGTCCCTCCCGGGGATCGTGTCCTGCCGTTCTGTCCCTGTCCCTTCCCAGCGGGTTTGATCCGGATTCCCCCCCTGAAATAATAATGAATTCCTCCAAACAGCCAAAACCAGCCTGGGAGAGCGAATGAGCAATGGAGTCATCCCCTGCTTGGAGCAGGAAAATCACCTTTATTCCCCCCGGGAAAGGTAAAAACTTTGAATTGTGGGGGTCAGAAATGGGGCAATGTCACGAATTCTCGTTGATCTTCCTTTTTTCCCCCCTGGCATTAAAATGAAATAAACTGAGAAACCACCTCAACCCTCCTTTCCCTTTTCCCTTCCATTTTCCCTTTCCCTTCTTTCCCTTTCCCTTTCCCTTGTCTGTGTGAGTTATTCGTCGAGCTCATCTTGGTATGAATAAAACCAAAAAGAATAAAAATAAAAAAATAAAAATAATAAAAATAAAAATAATAAAAATAAAAATAATTAATCAAAAAAATAATAAATTCAAAATACCAAACCCACCAAGGGTTGGGATGGAGACTTTGGGGCATTTGGTGACATGGATGAGTGTCCTGTGTCACCAAGTGTGTCCCTAGGGTGACACAACTGTGTGTCCCATGTCCTGGGGAGGTGACACCACTGTATGTCCCTGTCCCCCAGTGTGTCCATGGGGGCGACACAAACAAGTGTCCCATGTCCCCAGATGTGTCACAGGGAGGGGACACAACTGCATGTCCCAGGGAGGTGACACAAAGGAGTGTCCCATGTCCCTGAGCGTGTCCCAGGGAGGTGACACAAATGAGTGTCTCGTGTCCCCAAGCATGTCCCTGAGGGTGACACAAATGGGTGTCCTGTGTCCCCAAATGTGTCCTGGGAGGTGACACAAACCTGTGTCCCATGTCCCTGACCGTGTCCCAGGGAGGTGACACAAATGGGTGTCCCATGTCCCCAAATGTGTCCCAGGGCAGGTGACACACACGGGTGTCCCGGGTAGGTGACACACACGAGTGTCCCATGTCCCCAGGCGTGTCCCAGGGCAGGTGACACACACGGGTGTCCCGTGTCCCCAAGTGTGTCCCAGGGAGGTGACACAAATGGGTGTCCCGTGTCCCCAAATGTGTCCCAGGGAGGTGACACAAACCTGTGTCCCATGTCCCCAAGCATGTCCCTGAGGGTGACACAAATGGGTGTCCTGTGTCCCCAAATGTGTCCTGGGAGGTGACACAAACCTGTGTCCCATGTCCCTGACCGTGTCCCAGGGAGGTGACACAAATGGGTGTCCCATGTCCCCAAATGTGTCCCAGGGAGGTGACACAAACCTGTGTCCCATGTCCCTGACCGTGTCCCAGGGAGGTGACACAAATGGGTGTCCCGTGTCCCCAAATGTGTCCCAGGGAGGTGACACAAACCTGTGTCCCATGTCCCCAAGCGTGTCCCAGGGAGGTGACACAAAGGAATGTCCCCTGTCCCTGAGCATGTCCCAGGGGGATGACACAAATGAGTGTCTCGTGTCCCCAAATAAGTCCCTGAGGGTGACACAAACAAGTGTCCTGTGTCCCCAAGTGTGTCCTGGGGAGGTGACCCAAACGGGTGTCCCATGTCCCCAGGTGTGTCCCAGGGCAGGTGACACACACGGGTGTCCCGGGTAGGTGACACACACAGGTGTCCCGTGTCCCCAAGCGTGTCCCAGGGGAGGTGACACACACGGGTGTCCCAGGGCAGGTGACACACACGGGTGTCCCATGTCCCCAAGCGTGTCCCAGGGCAGGTGACACACACGGGTGTCCCAGGGCAGGTGACACACACGGGTGTCCCATGTCCCCAAGTGTGTCCCAGGGCAGGTGACACACACGGTGTCCCAGGGCAGGTGACACACACGGTGTCCCGGGCAGGTGACACACACGGTGTCCCAGGGCGGGTGACACACACGGGTGTCCCGTGTCCCCAAGTGTGTCCCAGGTGGGTGACACACACGGGTGTCCCATGTCCCCAAGCGTGTCCCAGGTGGGTGACACACACGGGTGTCCCAGGGGAGGTGACACACACGGGTGTCCCAGGGCAGGTGACACACACGGGTGTCCCGTGTCCCAGCCGCAGGTGAGTGCCAGCGCTGTTCCGCGGGCTGTGGCGCCACCTGGTGGATGCAAACGCGAACTGCACCGGGAGCCAAGGTACAGCGGGGAACGCAGAATTTCCATTCAATTCAATGCAATGCAATTAATAGAACAAGGTCAAATAAAATAGAATTAAAGGAGCTCAATAAATAAACAAGGAAAAGAAATAAAGCATAAAACAAAACTTCAAAGTCAGGCAGCCGTTATAATGGGTAATTACGTATGCAACAATCATTACTGTTAACTATGGGTAATTAATAAATATATGCTTATTTAATAATTTGATTTCTATTATTATTTAGCTAATGAATAACAATCGCTGAATTCTAGAATTATTAATTGGTAATTAGCTAATAATTAATCCATTATCATTACCTAATTAATTATTTATTAGGGAATTAATAATTAGCTAGGTAACTAATCCTTCAGTAGGTTATTATTAGCAGATTTAAAAGGAATTTCTGTTTCCCTAGTTAATAATGAATCAGTCAAAAATTAAAAATTTCTCATTATTTAAGTAGGTGTTTGATTACATCGGTGATTAGTGAGCTATATATGTAATAACTATTTAATTAAACATAATTACATATTGCAAATTTCCAGACTACAATACTTGGTCATTATTGGTTCCATTAATTAATTGGTAAATGGCATTTTTTTCTTAAATTATTTATTAATTTACCATTAGTGGGATGATTATGAGTTATTTACTGTTTATTATTAAATTATGTTATTAAAGGACAATTAATAATAAATTAGACTACTAATAAATACTTATTAATTAATAATGTTTAATGGTATTTACAGGTAAGTACTCACACGCTGGACATAACTGGTAATAACTGTACAGACTGGACATAACTGGACACAACTGGACACGTGTATAGGATTGGACAGAATTGGACACAAGTGTACACACTGTACAGGACTGGACATAACTGGACATAATTGGACACATGTATAGGATTGGACAGAACTGGACACACTGTATACATTGAACAGACTGGACATAACTGTACAGACCCGGAAATAACTGTACACATGTACAGACTGGACATAAGTGTATACACTGTACAGGGCTGGACATAACTGGCCACATGTACAGGACTGGACATAACTGGACACATATACAGGACTGGACATAACTGGACACATGTACAGAACTGGACATAACTGGTAATAACTGTACACACTATACAGACTGGACATAACTGGACACACTGGACATAACTGGACATAAGTGGACACATGTACAGGACTGGACATAACTGTACACATGGACTGGACATTACTGGACATAAGTGTACACACTGGAAATGACTGGACACACTGTACAGAACTGGACATAAGTGTACACATTGGACATAAGTGGACAAACTGTACAGGACTGGACATAACTGGACATGAGTGTACACACTGTACCGGACTGGACATAACTACACACTGGACATAAGTGGACACATATACAGGACTGGACATGAGTGTACACACTGTACAGGACTGGACATAACTGTACACACTGGACATAACTGTACACATGTACAGGACTGGACATAACTGGACACACTGTACAGGACTGGACATAAGTGTACACATGTACAGGACTGGACATAACTGGACACACTGTACAGGACTGGACATAAGTGTACACATGTACAGGACTGGACATAAGTGGACACATGTACAGGACTGGACATAACTGGACACACTGTACAGGGCTGGACATAACTGGACACATGTACAGGACTGGACATAACTGGACACACTGTACAGGACTGGACATAACTGGACACATGTACAGGACTGGACATAACTGGACACTGTACAGGACTGGACATAACTGTACAGGACTGGACATAACTGGACACATGTACCGGACTGGACATAACTGGACACATGTACAGGACTGGACATAACTGTACAGGACTGGACATAACTGGACATGAGTGTACACATGTACAGGACTGGACATAACTGGACATGCGTGTACACATGTACAGGACTGGACATAACTGGACACACTGCACAGGACTGGCCATAACTGGACACTGTACAGGACTGGACAGAACTGGACACATGTACTGGACTGGACATAACTGGACACATGTACTGGACTGGACATAACTGGACACTGTACAGGACTGGACATAACTGGACACACTGGACATATGTACTGGACTGGACATAACTGGACACATGTGCAGGACTGGACATAACTGGACACTGTACAGGACTGGACATAACTGTACACTTGTACAGGACTGGACATAACTGTACACACTGTACAGGACTGGACATAACTGGACACTGTACAGGACTGGACATAACTGGACACACTGTACAGGACTGGACATAAGTGGACACATTGGACATAAGTGGACAAACTGTACAGGACTGGACATAACTGTACACACTGTACAGGACTGGACATAAGTGGACACATGTACAGGACTGGACATAACTGGACACAACTGTACACACTGGACATAACTGGACACATGTACTGGACTGGACATAACTGGACACATGTACAGGACTGGACATAACTGGACACTGTACAGGACTGGACATAACTGTACACATGTACAGGACTGGACATAACTGGACACATGTACTGGACTGGACATAACTGGACACTGTACAGGACTGGACATAACTGGACACATGTACTGGACTGGACATAACTGTACACTTGTACAGGACTGGACATAACTGGACACTGTACAGGACTGGACATAACTGTACACTTGTACAGGACTGGACATAACTGGACACTGTACAGGACTGGACATAACTGTACACACTGTACAGGACTGGACATAAGTGGACACATTGGACATAAGTGGACACACTGTACAGGACTGGACATAACTGTACACACTGTACAGGACTGGACATAACTGGACACTGTACAGGGCTGGACATAACTGGACACAACTGTACACACTGGACATAACTGGACACATGTACAGGACTGGACAGAACTGGACACACTGTACAGGACTGGACATAAGTGGACACATGTACAGGACTGGACATAACTGTACACTTGTACAGGACTGGACATAAGTGGACACATGTACAGGACTGGACATAACTGTACACATGTGCAGGGCTGGACATAACTGGACATAATTGGACACACTGTACAGGACTGGACATAATTGGACAAAAAGTACAGGACTGGACATAACTGGACACATGTACAGGAACGGACATAAGTGGACATAACTGCACAGGACTGGACATAAGTGTACACACTGGACATAATTGGACACACTGTACACGACTGGACATAACTGGACATAAGTGGACACACTGTACAGGACTGGACATAACTGTACACATGTACAGGACTGGACAGAACTGGACACACTGTACAGGACTGGACATAAGTGTACACATGTACAGGACTGGACATAAGTGGACACATGTACAGGACTGGACATAATTGGACACATGTACAGGACTGGACATAACTGGACACACTGTACAGGGCTGGACATAACTGGACACATGTACAGGACTGGACATAACTGGACACACTGTACAGGACTGGACATAACTGGACACATGTACAGGACTGGACATAACTGGACACTGTACAGGACTGGACATAACTGTACAGGACTGGACATAACTGGACACATGTACCGGACTGGACATAACTGGACACATGTACAGGACTGGACATAACTGTACAGGACTGGACATAACTGGACATGAGTGTACACATGTACAGGACTGGACATAACTGGACATGCGTGTACACATGTACAGGACTGGACATAACTGGACACTGTACAGGACTGGACATAACTGGACACTGTACAGGACTGGACATAACTGGACACTTGTACAGGACTGGACATAACTGGACACTGTACAGGACTGGACATAACTGTACACTTGTACAGGACTGGACATAACTGGACACACTGTACAGGACTGGACATAACTGGACACATGTGCAGGACTGGACATAACTGTACACATGTACAGGACTGGACATAACTGGACATGAGTGTACACATGTACAGGACTGGACATAACTGGACACATGTACAGGACTGGACATAACTGTACACTTGTACAGGACTGGACATAGTTGGACACATGTGCAGGACTGGACATAACTGTACACATGTACAGGACTGGACATAACTGGACACATGTACAGGACTGGACATAACTGGACACTGTACAGGACTGGACATAACTGGACACTGTACAGGACTGGACATAACTGGACACACTGGACATAACTGTACACATGTACAGGACTGGACATAACTGGACACACTGGACATAACTGGACACATGTACAGGGCTGGACATATTTGGACACATGTACAGGACTGGACAGAACTGTACACATGTACTGGACTGGACATAACTGGACACACTGTACAGGACTGGACATAACTGGACACACTGTACAGCACTGGACATAACTGTACACATGTACAGGACTGGACATAACTGTACACATGTACAGGACTGGACATAACTGGACACATGTACAGGACTGGACATAACTGGACACGTGTACAGGACTGGACATAACTGGACACTGTACAGGGCTGGACATAACTGGACACATGTACAGGACTGGACATAACTGGACACTGTACAGGGCTGGACATAACTGTACAGGACTGGACATAACTGGACACATGTACAGGACTGGACATAACTGGACATGAGTGTACACACTGTACAGGACTGGACATAACTGGACACATGTACAGGGCTGGACATTACTGGACACAAAGTACAGGACTGGACATAACTGGACACAGTGTATGTCCAGTTATGTCCAGCCCTGTACAGTGTCCAGTTATGTCCCAGTCCTGTACAGCTTGTGCAGTTATGTCCAGTTAGTTCCAGTTTTGTCCCGTCTGTACAGTGTGTAGAGTTATGTCCAGTCCTCTGCAGTGTGTACAGTTATTTCCCGTTCTGTCCAGTCCTGTTCACTGCGTACAGTGTGTCCAGTCATGTACTATTATGTCCAGTCTGTACATGTGTACAGTTATGTCCAGTCCTGTGCAGTTATGTCCAGTTATTTCCATTTATGTCCAGTGTGTACAGTTATGTCCAATTATGGACAGTTATGTCCAGTGTGTTTGAGGTCTACACTATACACTATATGCACACCATATATCAGTATGTACACTACAGACCCCGTGTACAGTACATAGTGTGCACTCTGTCCAGCATGTACACTGATAACCATATCTGCACTATATACACTGTGTACAGTCTATCCAGTGTGTACAGTGTGCGCACTACATACCGCACATACACCAATAACAGCATATGCACTATATACACTATGTACATTATGTGCACTATATACGCTATGTACAGTACATACAGTGTGTACAGTGTGCGCACTCTGTCCAGCATGTTCACTAATAACCATACATTCACTATATACACTATGTACACTATGTGCACTATACACACTATGTACAGTACATACAGTGTGTACACTATGTACAATGTGTGCACTATACACACTATGTACAGTACATACAGTGTGTACACTATGTACATTGTGTGCACTGTACATTATGTGCACTATACACACTATGTACAGTACACAGTGTGTACACTATGTACATTGTGTGCACTATACTGTACCATGTGTACAGTACATGGGGTATAGACTGTACATAGTGTACATAGTGTACACACTGTATGTACTGTACATAGTGTGTATAGTGCACATAATGTACAGTGTACATAATGTACATACTGTACACACTGTATGTACTGTACATAGTGTGTATAGTGCACACAATGTACAGTGTACACACTGTATGTACTGTACATAGTGTGTATAGTGCACATAATGTACAGTGTACATAATGTACATAGTGTACACACTGTATGTACTGTACATAGTGTGTATAGTGCACACAATGTACATAGTGTACTCACTGTACGTACTGTACATAGGGTATAGACTGTACATAGTGTACATAGTGTACTCACTATGTACTGTACATAGTGTATATAGTGCACATAATGTACACAGTGTACACACTGTATGTACTGTACATAGTGTATATAGTGCACACAGTGTACATAGTGTACACACTGTACTGTACATAAGGTATATAGTGCACATAATGTACATAGTGTACTCACTATGTACTGTACATAGTGTGTATAGTGCACACATTGTACATAGTGTACACACTGTACTGTACATAGGGTATATAGTGCACATAATGTACATAGTGTACACACTATGTACAGTACATACAGTGAGTACACTATGTACATTATGTACACTGTACATTATGTGCACTATACACACTATGTACAGTACATAGTGTGTACACTATGTACATTGTGTGCACTATACACACTATGTACAGTACATACAGTGTGTACACTATGTACATTATGTGCACTATATACACTATGTACAGTACATACAGTGTGTACACTATGTACACTGTGTACAGTCTATACCCTATGTACAGTACATACAGGGAGTACAGTGTGCACACTATATACATGCTGTAAAGTACATACAGTGTGTAAAGTGT
The DNA here is from genome assembly GCF_047830755.1 of Zonotrichia albicollis. Lineage (NCBI taxonomy): Eukaryota > Metazoa > Chordata > Aves > Passeriformes > Passerellidae > Zonotrichia > Zonotrichia albicollis. The sequence goes on from NW_027428339.1 coordinate 222,774, forward strand.
GTACACTATGTACATTATGTGCACTATACACACTATGTACAGTACATACAGTGTGTAAACTATGTACACTATGTACGATGTGTGCTCTATATACGCTATGTACACTACATACAGCGAGTACACTATGTACAGTCGATACCCTATGTACAGTACATACAGTGTGTACGCTGTGTACACTATGTACATTATGTGCACTATATACGCTATGTACAGTACACAGTGTGTACACTATGTACACTATGTGCACTATACACACTATGTACAGTACATACAGTGTGTACACTGTGTACACTATGTACATTATGTGCACTATATACGCTATGTACAGTACATACAGTGTGTACAGTGTGCGCACTCTGTCCAGCATGCTCACTAATAACCATACATTCACTATATACACTATGTACAGTACATATAGTGAGTACACTATGTACATTGTGTGCACCATACACACTATGTACAGTACATACAGTGAGTACACTGTGAACACTGTACAGTCTATACACTATGTACAGTACATACAATGTGTACACTATGTACATTATGTGCACTATACACACTATGTACAGTACATACAGTGTGTACACTATGTACACTATGTACAGTCTATACCCTAGGTACAGTATATACAGTGAGTACACTATGAACACTATGTACATTATGTGCACTATATACACTATGTACAGTACATACAGTGAGTACACTATGTACATTATGTACATTGTGTGCACTATATACAGTATGTACAGTACATACAGTGTACACTGTACATTATGTGCACTATACACACTATGTACAGTACATACAGTGTGTACACTATGTACACTATGTACAGTCTATACCCTAGGTACAGTATATACAGTGAGTACACTATGAACACTATGTACATTATGTGCACTATATACACTATGTACAGTACATACAGTGAGTACACTATGTACATTATGTACATTGTGTGCACTATATACAGTATGTACAGTACATACAGTGTACACTGTACATTATGTGCACTATATACACTATGTACAGTACATACAGTGTGTACACTATGTCCACTATGTACAGTCTATACCCTATGTACAGTACATACAGTGTGTACACTATGGATATTGTGTGCACTATACACACTATGTACAGTACATACAGTGTGTACACTATGTACACAATGTGCACTATAAATACTATGTACAGTACATAGTGTGTAGTGTGCGCACTCTGTCCAGCATGTTCACTAATAACCATATCTGCACTATATACCCTATGTACAGTACATACAGTGAGTACACTGTGTACACTATGTACATTATGTACACTATACACACTATGTACAGTACATACAGTGAGTACACTGTGTACACTATGTGCACTATACACATTATGTACAGTACATACAGTGTGTACACTGTACACAATGTGCACTATATACAGTATATACAGTGAGTACACTATGTACAGTACATACAGTGTGTAGTGTGCGCACTCTGTCCAGCATGTTCACTAATAACCATATCTGCACTATATACCCTATGTACAGTACATACAGTGTGTACGCTATGTACATTACGTGCACTATATACGCTATGTACAGTACATACAGTGTGTACGCTATGTACATTATGTGCACTTTATTCCCTATGTACAGTACATACAGTGTGTACACTATGTACATTATGTGCACTTTATTCCCTATGTACAGTACATACAGTGAGTACACTATGTACATTGTGTGCACTATATACTCGATGTGCAGTACATACAGTGTGTACACTATGTACACTATGTACATTATGTGCACTATATACGCTATGTACAGTACATACAGTGTGTACACTATGTACAGTCTATACCCTATGTACAGTACATACAGTGAGTACACTGTGTACACTATGTGTACTATATACCCTATGTACAGTACATACAGTGTGTACACTATGCACAGTGTGTGCACTATACACACTATGTACAGTACATACAGTGAGTACACTATGTACATTGTGTGCACTATACACACTATGTACAGTACATACAGTGTGTACACTATGTACACTATGTACAGTCTATACCCCATGTACAGTACATACAGTGTGTACACTGTGTACATTATGTGCACTATATACCCTATGTACAGTACATAGAGTACACTATACACACTATGTACAGTACATACAGTGTGCACACTATGTACATTGTGTGCACTATACACACTATGTACAGTACATACAGTGTGTACACTATGTATACTATGTACACTATGTACAGTACATAGTGTGTACAGTGTGCTCTCTGTCCAGCATGCTCACTAATAACCATATCTGCACTATACACACTATGTAGTCAATACATTTTCTAAATTTTATTTTTAATTTTTTTAGGGTTTTTTAAAATTTTGTGTTAATTTATATATTATATTTCATTTTTACTTTTATTTATTTTTTATTTTCTTTAAAGAGTTTTTATTTAATTTTATTTTATTTAATGTTACATTATTTTATTTAATTCCTATTATATCTTATTTTTCCTAATTTTCATTTTATTTCTTAACTATTCTTTTTAATTCATATTTTTAATTTCTTCTCTTTTCTTTTTATTTCAGTTTATTCTCGGTATATTTCTCTTTTGCGTTGGGGTCATTTTTTTTCTTTTTTATTTTTAATTTTATCGTGATTTTTTCATACTTTTAGATTTTTTTTTCATAATTTTATTTTATTTCTTAATTTTACTCATCATTTGTGGGAGATTTTTTATTTGGTTTTAAAAAGTTTTTTGTGGTTTTTGTTGTTCCTTTTAAATTTTTACAAATATTTTTATATTTTTTATCTTGTTTTCGGTTATTTTTATTTTCTATTTTTATTAATTTTTGGGGGAGTTCTGGAAGATATTTAATATTTATTTCTAGGGAGCTTTTCCTATTTTGGTTATTTTAAATAATTTTTAATATTTTTGGGGAGGCTTTTGGTCGTTCTTTTATTTTGGCATATGAAGTTTATTTTTTAATTATTTTTCAAGCTCTTAAAGGGTATTTTATTATTCTTTGTGGAGTTTTTTATATTTTTCTTTCTATTTAATTTTTTTTAAAGTTTTTTTATTTTTGTGGGTTTTTATTTTTATAGGGTTTTAAATTTTCCATTTTTATTTTTTTATTATTTTGGTTTTATTTGTGGGATCTCTTTCTATTTTTAATATTTTTAATATTGGGAGGGGTTAGTTGTAATTTTATTTTTATTTTTATTTTTGTGTGTTTTTCTTTGTGTGGTTTTTTTTCTATTTTTAATGATTTTAAAATTCTGGGGGAGGTTTTTTATTTTATTTTATTTTGTTTTATTTATTTATTTATTTATTGTATTTTATTTTGGTTTTTTATTTTATATTTAAGTTATTGCTATTTTATTTGGTGGAAGGGGTTTGTGTGTTTTCCTATTTTTCTTTATTTTTATTGGTTTGGAATTTTTGTATTTTATTTTATTTTTGAATTATTATTAATTTGGTGGTGTTTATTTTTATGTGGTTTTTTATTTTTCTTTTTATTATTTTGGGGGTTTCGTTTTATTTTATTCTTTATTTTTATTTTATTTTGGGGAGAGGTTTGTATTTTATTATTTTTTGTGTATTTTATCTCTTTGTCTATTTAAATTATTTTTAAAGGTTTTTTGGGGCTGGTTTTTCTTTTATTTTTTGTTATTTTTAATTGGGGTCCTTTTAGTGTTTTTTCCTATTTCTTTGTGGGTTTTTCTATTTTTTTTTTATTATTGTGGGGGTTTTGCCTTTTATTTTATTCTTTATTTTGGTTTTTCATTTTATTTTTGTGGGTTTTTTTTTTTTTTGTGGCTTTTATCTATTTTTAAATTATCTTGAAATGTTTGGGAGGCTGCTTTTAATTTTCTCAATTATTATTAATATTATTACTATTTTTATTAATTTAAAAATTTTATTAATTTTTATTATTAATATTATTATTATTTTTGGGAGGTTTAGTGTTTAATTTTATATTGCTATTTTTATTTTGCCTGGGTTTTAGGTTCTGGATTTTATTTTTTAAATTCTTGTTATTATTTGGGGATTGAAATTTTATTTTTAATTGTTATTTTTATTTTGGGGTTTTCTTTGTGGGTTTTTTATTACTTTTTAATTTTTATTTTATATTTATTATTTATTTATTGATGACAAAAGAACCCAAATGTGTTTGAATGTTTTCAATTCCATTTCTGCAAGGAACTCACCTTCCATGCACTCCTGCCATTACAAAATTCTCTTTATAGTGAGATTAATGATGGTTATTAATTAATTAATACAATTAATTGATTATATTTTAATTAATTAATTAATATAATGGATTAATTCTGGTTCTGCTCAAGGCCTGGCAATTCCTAAGAAATGACCCCAACAATTCTTACCTGGCTGGAAAATCAACATTTCCTCCTAAAACCAGAGAGAAATGAACCCTAAAACTGCCATGAATAAAATAAACTTCCACAATACAATTCATAAAATCCAAATCAAGTTCTACAATCCAAATAAAGTTCATGAATCAAACAAATAATCTGAATAATTCTACAATCTGTTTCCTGTGCTCTATGATAAATACTGTATTTGTGTATCAACCTATGATAAATATTTCTATGTGTATATCAAACTGCAATAAATATTTGTGTTTCAATCTATAATAAATGCTTCTATTTGTGTATCAATCTATAATCAATAATTTGTGTGTCAATCTATAATAAACACTTATATCTGTACATAAATCTGTTATAAATACTTAATATATATTTGTGTATAGGTTATCAATCTATAATAAATACTTTATTTGTGTATCAATCTAGAATATTTCTATTTGTCTATCAACCTGCAAGAAACTTTATTTGTGTATCAATCTAAAATCAATATTTCTATTTGTGCATCAATCTATAATAAATCTTTTGTGTCCACCTACCTTAATTCTTCTTTGTGTGCCAGAACAAATAAATGCATACAAATAAAGGTCATGAATAAAACAAATAATCTGAATAATTCTACAATCTGTTTCCTGTGCTCTATGATAAATACTTTATTTGTGTATCAACCTATGATAAATATTTCTATGTGTGTATCAAACTGCAATAAATATTTGTGTGTCAATCTAGAATAAATATTTCTATTTGTGTATCAATCTATAATATTTGTGTTTCAATCTATAATAAATACTTCTATTTGTGTATCAATCTATAATCAATAATTTGTGTGTCAATCTATCATAAACACTTATATCTGTACATAAATATGTTATAAATACTTAATATATATTTGTGTATAGGTTATCAATATATAATAAATACTTTATTTGTGCATCAATCTAGAATATTTCTATTTGTCTATCAAACTGCAATAAACTTTATTTGTGTATCAATCTATAATCAATATTTCCATTTGTCTATCAAACTGCAATAAATATTTGTGTATCCACCTAGAATAAATATTTTTATTTGTGTATCAATCTAGAATAAATATTTTGTATCCACCTACCTTAATTCTTCTTTGTGTGCCAGAACAAATAAATGCATACAAATAAAGGTCATGAATAAAACAAATAATCTGAATAATTCTACAATCTGTTTCCTGTGCTCTATGATAAATACTTTATTTGTGTATCAACCTATGATAAATATTTCTATGTGTGTATCAAACTGCAATAAATATTTGTGTTTCAATCCATAATATTTCTATTTGTGTATCAATCTATAATATTTGTGTTTCAATCTATAATAAATGCTTCTATTTGTGTATCAATCTATAATCAATAATTTGTGTGTCAATCTGTAATAAACACTTATATCTGTACATAAATCTGTTATAAATACTTAATATATATTTGTGTATGTTATCAATCTATAATAAATACTTTATTTGTGTGTCAATCTAGAATAAATATTTCTATGTGTGTATCAAACTGCAATAAGTATTTGTGTTTCAATCTATAAATTTCTATTTGTGTATCAATCTATAATCAATGATTTGTGTGTCAATCTATCATAAACACTTATATCTGTACATAAATATGTTATAAATACTTAATATATAATTGTGTATAGGTTATCAATCTATAATAAATACTTTATTTGTGTATCAATATAGAATATTTCCATTTGTCTATCAACCTGCAATAAACTTTATTTGTGTATCAATCTAGAATCAATATTTCTATTTGTGTATCAATCTATAATCAATAATTTGTGAGTCAATCTGTAATAAACACTTATATCTGTACATAAATATGTTATAAATACTTAATATATATTTGTGTATATGTTATCAATCTACAATAAATACTTTATCTGTGTGTTAATCTAGAATATTTCTATTTGTCTATCAAACTGCAATAAACTTTATTTGTGTATCAATCTAGAATCAATATTTCCATTTGTCTATCAAACTGCAATAAATATTTGTGTATCCACCTAGAATAAATATTTTTATTTGTGTATCAATCTAGAATAAATATTTTGTATCCACCTACCTTATTTCTTCTTTGTGTACCAGAACAAATAAATGCATACAAATAAAGGTCATGAATAAAACAAATAATCTGAATAATTCTACAATCTGTTTCCTGTACTCTGTAATAAATACTTTATTTGTGTATCAACCTATGATAAATATTTCTATGTGTGTATGAATCTGCAATAAGTATTTGTGTTTCAATCTAGAATAAATGCTTCTATTTGTGTATCAATCTATAATCAATAATTTGTGTGTCAATCTATCATAAACACTTATATCTGTACATAAATATGTTATAAATACTTAATATATATTTGTGTATAGGTTATCAATCTATAATAAATACTTTATCTGTGTGTTAATCTAGAATATTTCTATTTGTCTATCAACCTGCAATAAACTTTATTTGTGTATCAATCTAGAATCAATAATTTGTGTGTCAATCTATCATAAACACATATCTGTACATAAATGTTATAAATAATATATATTTGTGTATGTTATCAATCTATAATAAATACTTTGTGTGTTAATCTAGAATATTTCTATTTGTCTATAAACTGCAATAAACTTTATTTGTGTATCAATCTAGAATCAATATTTCTATTTGTGTATCAATCTATAATCAATAATTTGTGTGCCAATCTATAATAAACATATCTGTACATAAATCTATTACAAATACTTAATATATATTTGTGTATAGGTTATCAATCTACAATAAATACTTTATTTGTGCATCAATCTAGAATATTCCTATTTATCTATCAAACTGCAATAAACTTTATTTGTGCATCAATCTAGAATCAATATTTCTATTTGTGCATCAATCTAGAATAAATCTTTTGTATCCACCTACCTTAATTCTTCTTTGTGTGCCAGAACAGATAAATGCATACAAATCAAGTTCCTGAATGAGATAAATCAATTGAATAATTCTACATCTCCTGTGCCCTGATTTGTAGGGGATGAACCCGTGGGGCTCCAGTTCTGCAGGAATGTGGGGGAATGCACCCTAAAATGTCACAAATAAATAAATCACCAGAATCATTCCACAATCTCATTTCCAGGGAATGCACCCTAAAATGTCACAAATAAATAAATAACCACAATAATCCCACACTGCTTTTGAGGGGCTGTGTGGGAGAACAAACTGAGCTTACTGGCAGGTGCCCTGGAACTCTCAGCAGCTGCAACAGCCTCAGGCCCTTCCTGCAAAACCAAAAATGCACCTGGGCAAAAGTCAGCACTTTTATTTACAAATCCAGCAGCAGCAGCAGGAACAGGAGGAGGAGGAGGAGGAGGAGGCGAGGAAGATGCTCCAGCTAAAGCAATGATTTATTGGGAATGGCAGCAAATCAAAGGGACAGTCCCTGCTTACGGCAGCACTTAGGAATGGACAAAGGAAACCAGGCTGGCTTCCTAGTGGCTCTCGCCCTTCTTGCCCACTACCTGCAGGAGGAAACAGCACAGTCAACCTTCAACCAAAAATTCCCTTTTTTCCCCCCAAAAAATCCCCATTTCCCCCCCAGAATGCTCAATTTCCCTGCCCCGCAAAGCTCCCTTTTCTTGTCCCCAAAACTCCCTTTTTCGCCCATCAAAATTCCCATTTTTCCCAGCAAAATCCCCATTTTTCCCATCAAAATACCCATGTTTTTGGGATTTTGGGGTTAAATAGGAATTTTATAAGGAAAAAAATGGTAGTTTGGGGAGAAAAATGAAGTGTGTTACAGAGAGGAAGTAGTTGTGTAGAGGAAAATGAAAAACAAAGGAGAAAGAAGGCAGAAGAATTAGGAGAAAGGAGAAAAAATAGAGGAAAATGGGGATTTTAGGGAAAATGGCAATAAATAGGCAAATTAAAGGGGGAAAGTAGAAAAAAAGAGGAGAAAAAAGGGAAAAGATGGGAAAATGGCAAAAAAAAAAAGGGAAAAGAAGAAACACTGGCAGCCAGTGTTTCAGTCTGGCAGAATGAGGGAGGTCTAAAATCTGCATTTATTTTAGAGCAGCAGAATGATTTCTGAATGATTTTCAGTGGCAGTGAAAGGCAGGAAAAGCTGTGAAACTCCTTTATTATTAGCAGCAGAGAAATGAAGGTTTAGTTTCAAAAAGAAATTAAATTTTGGTTTTGCTGTGAGAACTAAGCAGTTCATGCAGGTGTCATGTTGGTGTTAGTGCTTTGAACCTGCTGAAATGTGCACCATAAATACTGAAGCAGTTTATTTTAAATTAAAAAGAAATAAAATAAACTGCTTGATTTAAAAGAAAGAATAAAAGCAAGGGGCTCACTCGTTTGAAGTCGTTCATGTTGGTGGCCTGCACTGGAGTGCCAATAAATGTGAAATATGTGATTCTCGTCGTCTCTTCGTCGCCATGATTGGACTGCACAAACAACTGCCACGGGGAAAAGCCAAAAGAAGCACTTGTAAAATTTCAGATTTTCATTTTCAGATTTTCATTTCAGAACAATCCTTTTGCCAGGATTTTTTCTGAGAATAATTACCTGCTGCTGTGCAATGCAACAGGGTGTATCTGTGATTGGTGTGATGTGATTGTTTTTAATTAATGGACAATCACAAGACTTTAGTATCATTCTTTTCTATTCCTTGCTAGCATCTGATGAAATCCTTTATTATTTTACTATAGTTTTAATAATGTATCTATCCTAAAATAATAAATCAGCCTTCAGAACCATGGAGTCAGAACTTTGCTGTGGGGATCTCTATTTGTCAGAGTGACTTGGAGAAAAGTTCCCAAGTCTTTTTTCCCACCTTGAAGAAGGAGTCAGGGCTCTCAAGGTTGTTTATTGGATCTTATCTAGAAAATTCTTTTTTCTTGTCCAGCAGGACAGTGCCAGGCACTCTGCGTTATGTCTTTATATTAAAACTTATGTTTTGAATATGATGTGTGTATTTTGTGATGTGATTTTTAATGATGTGTACACTGTGTACAATTATGTACCAGTACCTGTCCCCTGTGTTAGACAGGGAGCTTCTACTCTGGACCAATGCAGAAGTGCCACCATCACAGCAGGAGATGGAGAAAGTTCAGCTCCCTCCATCTTGCCATACCAAAACCACTAAAATCCACTTTTCCACCCCGTGATAACTTCACTATTATTCTGTTTCATTTGTCCTGACTTGCAGACCTTCACCTGAGGTTGGTAACTTTCAAAGCCAGAGGTGTTCTGGGCTCTGTGCAAGGCTCTCTGAGCCCTTGGCCAGAGGGAAGTGCTGGCTTCTGACATCTCCCCCTTGTGTGCACACCCCATCTGTGCCCTCCAGATGTGGCAGCTGACCAAATCCCACCTTCATTTCCATCCCACACATCCCTGTCTGTTATTTAACACCCATTCATGGAGCAGCGCTGTTTCACAGGGATTGCCCACAGCCCCAGGCTGGCCGGGCTGTGACACAAAGTGACAAACAGCCAGCAGTGCCACTGCCCAGCTGGTGGCACTCACAGTGACACTGTTGACGTTCTGGAACTTGACGTAGCGCAGCTGCACGATGCCGTCCTCGCGGATGTCCTCGGGGCCCAGCTGCAGCGCCTGCGTGGGCTCGCTGCGCTCGGCCTCCTCAAAGTCCATGGAGCGCGGCAGGTTGATGAAAATCTTGATGGACTTGGGGCCCTGCCCTGGGACACACAGGGAATGGGAATTACAGTCCCTGGGATGGATTTGGGGCCATGGACACACAGGGAATGAATGGGAATTACAGTCCCTGGGATGGATTTGGGGCCCTGCCCTGGGACACACAGGGAATGGGAATTACAGTCCCTGGGATGGATTTGGGGCCCTGCCCTGGGACACACAGGGAATGGGAATTACAGTCCCTGGGATGGATTTGGGGCCTGGGACACACACAGGGAATGAATGGGAATTACAGTCCCTGGGATGGATTTGGGGCCCTGCCCTGGGACACACAGGGAATGGGAATTACAGTCCCAGGGATGGATTTGGGGCATGGACACACACAGGCAATGGGAATTACAGTCCCAGGGATGGATTTGGGGCATGGACACACACAGGCAATGGGAATTACAGTCCCTGGGATGGATTTGGGGCCATGGACACACACAGGCAATGGGAATTACAGTCCCAGGGATGGATTTGGGGCATGGACACACACAGGCAATGGGAATTACAGTCCCTGGGATGGATTTGGGGCATGGACACACACAGGCAATGGGAATTACAGTCCCAGGGATGGATTTGGGGCATGGACACACACAGGGAATGAATGGGAATTACAGTCCCAGGGATGGATTTGGGGCCTGGGACACACACTGGCAATGGGAATTACAGTCCCTGGGATGGATTTGGGGCCTGGGACACACACAGGGAATGGGAATTACAGTCCCTGGGATGGATTTGGGGCCTGGGACACACACTGGCAATGGGAATTACAGTCCCTGGGATGGATTTGGGCCATGGACACACACAGGGAATGAATGGGAATTACAGTCCCTGGGATGGATTTGGGGCCCTGCCCTGGGACACACAGGCAATGGGAATTACAGCCCCAGAAATGGCAGGACCCAGCCAGGAGATTGCACACGCTGCACAGTGGGAGCTTGGTTATTATAAAATGCTGGGAACATTTCCATGGATCTCACTCTGGCCTGGAATTGAATCCAGGTCTCTCTCCAGGCTACCAAACTATGAACACTTCTATTTGTGTACCAAACCACAATAAAGATTGTATTTGTGTATCAAACTATAGGAAGTATTCCTTTATCAATCTACAGTAAATACCTTGTGTGTCAATCTATAATAAACACTTCTGCCTGTGTATCAAACTATAGCAAATATGGTATTTGTGTATCAATGTATAGTAAACACTTCATTTTGTGTATCAAGCTATGATAGCTATTTTTATCTATAAGAAATACTTCCATTTGTGTATCAAACTGCAATAAATAATTTGTGTATCAATCTATAAGAAATAATTCTATTTGTGTATCGGTATATCATAAAAACTTTGATGTGTGTATCAAACTACACCAAATCCTTTATTTGTGTATCAACCTATAACAAATATTTCTATTTGTGTATCAAAATGCAATAAATAATTTGTGCATCAATCTATAATAAATATTTCTATTTGTGTCTCAAACTGCAGTAAACACTTCTATCTCTGTATGAAACTACAGTAAATACTTGGATGTGTTTATCAATCTATAATAAATACTTTTACTTGCATATCAAACTATAGTAAATATTTGTGTATTAATCTATAATAAATATTTCTATTTATGTATCAATCTATAATAAATCTGTGTGCATCAAACAATAAGAAATACTTTATTTGTGTATCAAGCTGTAAAACATACTTCTATGTGTGTATCCACCTATAATAAATATTTCTACTGTGTACCAAACTATAGCATATATTTGTGCATTAAAATACAATAAATACTTTATTTGTGTATCCACCTATAATAAATATTTCTTTTTGTGTATCAATCTATAGCACTTCTATGTGTGCATCAATATATAACCGATATTTCTATTTGTGTATCAAACTATAATAAATACTTCTACATGTGTATCAACCTATAAAAATATTTCTATTTATGTATCAATCTACAATAAATACTTCCATGTGTGGATCAATCTGTAATAAACATTTATATTTGTGTACCAGTCTACAATACTTGTAAATGTGCATCAATCTATAATAAATACTTCCATGTGTGTATCCACCTATAATAAATATTTCTATGTGTGTATCAACTGCAATAAATAATTTGTGTATTAATCTATAATAAACACTTCTATGTGGGTATCAATTTATAACAAATATTTCTATTTTTGTATCAAACCACAGTAAATATTTGTGTAACAATCTATAATAAATATTTCATGTTGTGTATCAATGTATAATACTTTGTGCATCAACCTATAACAAATATCTCTATTTGGTGTATCAAACTACAATGAATTGTGTATCAATTTATAACAAATACTTCTATATGTGCATCCACCTAGAGTAAATATTGCTATTTGTGTATCAAACTTCAATACTTTATTTGTGTATCAATTTATAATAAATACTTCTCTGTGTGTATCAATCAATAATAAATCTACGTATGCATCAAACTCTAAGAAATACTTTAATTATCAATTTATAATAAATACTTCTGTGTGTGTATCAATCTATAATAAATACTTCAACTGGCATATCAAACTATAGTAAATATTTGTGTATCAATCTATAATAAATCTATGTGTGCATCAAACTATAAGAAATACTTTATTTGTGTATCAATCTGTAATAAATACTTCTATGTGTGCATCCACCTAGAATAAATATTGCTATTTGTGTATCAAACTTCAATACTTTATTTGTGTATCAATTTGTAATAAATATTTCTATTTGTGTATCAATCAATAATAAATCTGCGTATGCATCAAACTCTAAGAAATACTTTAATTATCAATTTATAATAAATACTTCTATGTGTGCATCCACCTATAAGTATTTCTATTTGTGTATCAAACTACAATAAATAATTTGTGTATCAATCTATAAGAAGTATTTCTATTTCTATCTGTGTATCAATATCTGTGAAATACTTCTATTTGTGTATCAATCTATAACAAATATTGCTATTTGTGTATCAATCTACAAGAAATACTTCTATGTGTGTATCCACCTATAATAAATACTTTATTTATGTATCAATCTACAAAAAATACTTCTATGTGTGCATCAATCTGTAATAAATATTTCTATTTGTGTATCTATAATAAATACTTGTAAATGTGTATCAATCTATAATACTTTGATTTGTGTATCAAACTACAATAAATAATTTGTGTATCAATCTATAATAAACATTTGTATGTGCACATCAATATATAATAAATACTTGCAAATGTGTATCAATCTATAATAAATATTTCTATTTGTGTATCAGTCTATAATTAATACTTGTATCAATAGAAATACTTCTGTTTGTGTATCAAACAATAGGAAATACTTTGTGTAAGAATCTATAATAAACATTTTGATTTGTGTGTCACTTCTCTTTGTGTACCAAACTGTAGGAAACACTTTGTGCATCTATCTATAATAAATTGATTTGTGTGTCAAACTCTGATCTTTGCCCATCAATCAACAATAAATAATTCCACGTGTGTCACTCACCATTGTCTGGCCCCTGCAGTTTCATAGAGTAAAGCTTGACAGGCTGACTAAAAGCTACAGTGATGAGCAGCTGTGGAGGGAAAAAACCAAAATTACACCCTGGTTTGTGCACTTGGAACCAAGTGGAAAACAACAAAGAGGGAAAAAACCAAAATTACACCCTGGTTTGTGCACTTGGAACCAACCCAGCACAGGAGATAGGAATAGGGCAGCTCTGAATAAAATGCTGGGCTCACTTCCCCTGTTCCACCCATCCTGGGCCTTTACTGCCCTGTGCCTGGGCATTCTCAGGGTGGAAACCTTGGGAGCCTGCAGAACATTCCAGGTGTGCAGCAGCCACTGGAGCTGTGGGCAGCACATCCTGGGAGCCCAGGGCTCCTGCAGGAGAACATCCTGGATCCATGGGCAGCACATCCTTTCCTGCAGCCCTGGCCCACGTGCAGCACACACCTGCTCGTCGCAGTCGGACTCCAGGTAGGAGGAGTCCTTGCGCAGGCAGTTCTCGAAGCCGTGCTCGTCGCTCTCGTTGAGGCACTCGCAGCCAGCCTTGTTGATGAAGGGCAGCAGATCCATCTGGGGACAGAGAGCACAGCTGCTCACAGCTGGGACAGCCACAGCACGGCACACAAAATGCATTTTAATGACTAGAGACATCCTTTATTCTTAGGAAATGTGTATATGTCAATATTTACATTTTCTTAGGCAGCTCTGCCTAAAACCCAGCTATTTGCCTTCAAGCACATTTGTTGTAACACTTGAGCTACACAACAAAGCTGTGGGCAGCTACTCACATATCCTTTGGGGATGTCAGTGTCCTCGCTGTTGCCAGGATCGTTCTCCAGGTGCTGTTTGATTTTGTCCTCCAGGCCCACGGCATCTGCTCCCTGGTACTGGTCGATGCGCACCTTGTTCCGGAAGAACAGGAACGTGGGCGTTGCTGAGATGTTGTTGGTGGCAGCTGTGCCCTGGGAGCAGATGGGAGTCCCCATTAGTGCTTCAGGCAGTCTCTGGGAGCTACCCAGTGCCACCAATAAACCCATTTAGTTCATTTTTTGAAATGTATTTAATTCACCCTAGTGCTGTGGGGTGAGGATCAGTGAATTTCTGTGCTTTCCCACTGCTCCAAGGCAGGGCAGCACAGCATTGGCAGGGATTTGTTCTCCCAGGTTGGGAGCAGTCACTGCCAGGGCTGCTGTGCCCTCACTGTGCCCTGCTGGGCAGCAGGAAGGTTCTGGAGCACACACCTGGCACTGGTGCACGTCCACCTCCAGGAATGTGGCCTGCGGGTATTTGTTGCTCAGGGCGTTGAAGGCGGGCGCGATCCGCAGGCAAGGGCCGCACCTGCGGGAAAAGCGACACTTCCATGAATTCCGTGCCTGGATTCTTTGTCATTGCCTGCCCCACATGGAATCAGAATGTTCCTGCTCTCCCTGATATCCTGCTGGAAAAGCAGCCTCTCTACCTGGCTGCCCGCTGCCGATACAATGAACTGTGACATTTGGGAACCTGCAATTTATTGTCTTTATTCGCAGCGTTTTTACCACAGTCCTGCTCAAGAAAGTGTTACAAAGGGAAAATACTACTCACAAAAAACTCATGTCTTTAGCCCATCCAGGGAAAAAATTATATTTACACACAACTTAAATATTTAATGGTCAACACGTATCGAATTGTTCCCACAACAAATCTCATTTACAGCTCTAATCAGTTATTCCCATATTTATTTGGCCCTGGGAGGACAGAGTTGGTTTCTTTTGATTTAATTGCATTGCCTTGGATGAAAATGTGTATTTTTTATTTATTCTGCGTCACCAAAAGTGTAGGAAGTGCTTGGCTACAGCAATTCCTGTAAAGGGAGTTTCTCACTGAGAAAGAGAAACGAAAAGTGGAATGAAAAAACCCCGACGCAGAAAATTGGCAAAAAACCACCCATAACTAAGAGGCAGCAGCCACAAAATAATGAGGTGCCCTATGAACCCCCAAAGACCCGAGATTATCACTATTCTCCCTAATTTCACAAATTAACGGGGATAATTCAGATATCCAGGTTTATTTGGTGACAAATTCATCTCGATTTCATCACAGTCGCACCTCCCTGCTGAGGAGGGGAAAAGGGATAATCTACTTGTCCCGGGCAAATGGGGTGCGGATCAAGGCAAGTTTTATGGGGCAAAAGATGTTTTTGCAAGTTTTAAGTTGTTTTTAGCGCTGTCCGTGCCTTGTTCCCATCACTTTGCTGGCCTTTAACGGGGCTTTAAAGCAGCGCAGCCCCTGCTCCCTCAGAGCGCCTGAGGGATGGCGGGTCCGCGGGCAGTGGGTTCGGCGGGAAAAACGGGAATTTATCCCAGGATCTCGAAACATTGTGTTAAAAATCACGGAACTTAGAAAGGCGCTGATGCTGCGACTGCACTGACGCGTTCCGGAGCGCCCCTCACGCTGCAACCCGCGCCGGGGAAACCCGAATAAAAACACGGCAACAGCGGAGCCTTTCCCGGAGCCTGAGGCGGAACGGGCGCGCAGGAGCCGCCCCCCGCCCTCACTCACCCCCTCATGGTGAATTTCACCACGGCTAAGCGGGAGCCGGCGGCGCTCAGCTCGGGCTGGAACTCGGTGTCGTTGGCGATCACCTTCACGCCCGCCATGGCCGCGGGCCCCGGTGGCGGTGCCGGGTGCGATGTGCAGCGTCACGGCGGGCAGGACGCCCGGCATGCACCGCTGGCACGGGCGCAGGCGCGGCCGCCCCGCTCCGCTCCCGCCCGGCCGCCATCTTGGGGTAGGGCAGTGCGGATGCGGTGACGTCACCGGCCGCCATTTTGGGAATGGGCAGCGAGGTCGCCGGCCGCCATTTTGAGAACGGGCAGCCGTGAGGGAGCGGCGCCCCCTGGCGGCCATTTTGGGAAAGCGCAAGCGCGGGAATTTTGTGAGGGGAGAGACGCGATTTTAAATATCAAAATAAAACTTCAGTACTAGTTTCGTCATCAACTCGTTTTTTGGTGACGTTATGGGGATGACTGATGTAAATTTTTGTCACCTTACTGAAATTATGCTTTTTAATAAAGTCGCGCCGCCGCGATACGGAAAAGAATTGCGAAACAAACACCGAAGCCAACAGAGGGGAAATAAGATATAAGTGCTTGTAATAACCACAAAATAAAACCAAAATTAAATCCAGGACTTTCTCCGACCCAATTCGCAGCGTCATTTCTGACAACTTCCCAACGTACTTTAGAACCATGAGCAGTACACCCGCCCCTCAGAACATCCCGCAGGCTCCCCGCCCCTCAGAACATCCCTGAGGGCCACTTCAAAATGTCACTTCAAGACGTCTCATAATTCCGTTTTTCCTGCTAAACACCAGGAATATCCCCAGCACTCTACCCTCGCCTGCTGTAATTCAAAAGCCTCGCAGCAATCGCTAACCAATGAATTAATTTTTAAAGCAAGTAATCACCGGCGGCTTCCCCGCGCTCCCTCAGCGTCACCCGGCGGTTTCCACGGCGGCGGCGCTTTGCCGTCAAGCGCGCCGGCCGGGGCTTTGCGCCAGTGTCACGTGACGCGCTGTCGTCCGGCCGCTGCCGCACCGAGCGCGGCGGGGCCGCGGCGCCCGGGACACCCGCGGGCCGGGACAGCGCCCGCCACCGGCACCGGCACCGGCACCGAGCAGGTGCGGCAGGGACCGGGGCGGGAGAGCGGCTCGCTGCCGGCGGGAGCGCGGGGCGAGCGCAGGCCCCGCAGCATCCCCTGCGCCGGGAGCGCTGAGCAGGCTGCGGCAGCGGCAGGCGCGGGGACCCGGGCGGTCCGGGACCGACACCCGGCTGGGCCGGAGCCCAGGGAGCCAGGGATCCCGGGACAGCGGTAACGGAGCACGATGGGCTTTGGGATTCCGTCAGGGCTCACCTCAAAGCGAGCACCGGGTTATTAATGGAAGGATGGAGGTTTCCATCGCTGCTAACGGAGAGGCTCCTGGCAGGAATGGATTCTCTGGGGGGGTTAAATGCCTTTTAATGCCGATTTTTTGCTACCTCGCAGCCTTGCCCGGGTTTATTTCCCTTTCCCGTGCCAGACGCGGTGCTCTTGGCACCCAGGGATGGGATTTGGGGTGCTCCAGCTGCTTTGGATAACTGTCCTTGGTGACAGTTCGACACAGGAAAAATTACAGTGGCTTCAGTGTGCCATCAAATTAAGCACCGGGAAAACCTGCAAGTGGCTTCCCAAGGCGTTAATTAACTCCACTCTCGTGTCCCAAATTAGTGTTTTGTTCTCTCTCTGGGTTTGGAAGCTCCTGCATACCCAGGGAAGGTGTTCTCATTGTATTCTCCCTGTCCATCCCTAAGTAACAATTAGAAAGTCTAACCCGTCATTAAATTTAAAATCATTAGATTTTCCCAAAATGCATAAACAGCCCATTTATAGCTATGTTATACTATTTAACACTGTTCAGTGCTATTTATTCGTATTTTGGAGGCAGATTATTGCACACAAATCCTGTGATTAATTCTTTCCTCGGTGGAAATGCAAATGTTTGGGAAGAGCTGCTCTGGTGTAACAGAGGCAGGGTTACTTTTGCTTTACCTCTTCCTCCCATGGGTTTGTTTTGTTTGGGGGCTTTTCTGTAAAAATCCACAGTGTGGATTTCTGGGTGGACAGCTTGGAAAGGGTTGGAGTCTTGGATTCAGTGTTTCACTCCTTGTACTTGAAAAATCAGTTTAGTGGCTTTCCTGAAATAGGAACTGATCCGGGATTAAATGTGTCTAAGTCCCACCTTCAAGCACAGCAGTTCAAAGAGTCACTGGATTGTTCTCTCAGGTTAACACATTATTTAACTTTTTTTTATTTTATTCTTTTCCTCATTTAAATAATTGCTTTCTGTTAAAATAGTTTAAAAATTCTATTTTTGGGAGGGTTTTTTACCACATCCCTGCATTTGTTCTGTTAATTGTACAATATTGTTATGTCTTTCCCACATCCCTGCGTTTGCTGTATGTCTAAGAGTACAATTATTTCTATTTTATTTATTTATTATTACATGCAAGGTTTTATGTGAGAAAATTTCAGGGGGAGGAAATAAATACAAGGATGATGTGGGTATATCCCTGTGTACGTGGAATAACAATAATCTGCTCCATTGTGTTCTGGGAGGAAAACCAGGATTTTGGTGCTTATGGATAGACACCAATTTACCCCATGGAGACTCAGGAGGAATTGTACTCGTGGCATCTCCATTTTGTGCTTCCAAGTTCCCTTTTTTTTTTTTTGCTTTTGGGCCCCTTTGGCGCTGGGACAGTGCTGATTTGCTCCTGTACTTTGTCATCACTGATGTCAAAAAATGGAATTATTGATTGTTTTCCGACAAAAAGGCATTTTGGTGCTGCCAGGGGCTGCACTTGGTGTGTGCTGGGGCTGAGCTCTGGAACCCAAATTCCTGGGCAATCAGGATGTGGCTTTTCCTGAAAAGGAAGTTTTTTATGAAGGCCTTGCGCTGCCACGGTCACAAACTAGAAGGAAAGAGGTAGTTTTTGTTTTTCCTCTCTCTCCCAGAGCCTTGCTGTGAAATCCTCTGAGACCTGGCCTTGAAATGGGACTGTCAGGGGGTTGATAATGTGGTTTCTGCATGGAACATCCCAAATCTCTTAGGGTTAGTTGTGTGCTAGTGCTCTTGTGTGTTGTGATACCCTCCTGTATGTTCCTTTTGAAAATTCCCTTTATTCAGAGTGGGGTGGGTAGGAAGTGCTCAGAAGTGGCTCTAAATGCAGAATTGTTAAATACACGATCTCAAGCAGCAATGCTGGCCCCTAGCAGGGGACTTTCTGTATTTATTGAAAAACGCAGCTGTTTTGGACAGCCCTGTGACACAGGAACACTGTGACTTGTTCCCTGAACTGGGAGCGGTGGGAAGGGATTTTTGTGTAGCTCATTGGTGTTTTTCAGCTCTGCTTTAGTCGTTTCTGGTTTGTTTCCTCACAAAAATTGAGTGGGTATTCATGTTTGTGTGGGCGGTTTTGTTCTTGTTGTTGATATTTGCATTTTGGTCTGTTGCATCTGGACACTTTATTCCTGCTTTTATGCCATTTTTATGATGATTTCCCTGCAAATGAGCCTGCTTTAATTGTAGCTCTTGGTTTGTTTAAAATGTTGTTTAAAATGCTGCATTAATTTCTCTTGCTGTGTTGTGATGGTCCAGACAGAGCAATTGATCCAGCATTGCATAACAATTAACTCTGCAGGGCCAGGTGTGGTTTGCAGTGTGCAGAAAGCCTGGATTTTTGCTCTTTATTGATCCTGACCATTACAACCGAGCTTTAATTTAATAGCTTTTGACGAAGAGGGGCCAGTGGGCTGCCCGAAATGAGCTGCCTGCCTGGGAAGGGTGATTTGATGCGATCTCAGTGATTTGGTGATTTTGTGGAAACGCCAGAGTTGATCCCTGCCTTGCCAGGAGCCTCCTGAGAGCCACCACGTGTAATCCTTAGCCATTCATTGCCCTGCCCTGGCTCGCTCCCTTCCCCCTTTTTTCCACGGACACAGTCACATTCCAGCTCCCTGCCTGCGCAGGGCGGCAGCGCTCATCACACCGAGTCACAGCTTTTACACGCGTGAGAAATGACAGGCATTCCTGCTGGAATGGATCAGGGCTCATCACACGGAGTCACAGCTCCTGTGCTTTTACACGCGTGAGAAATGACAGGCATTCCTGTTGGGATGGCACAGCTTGTGCAGCTCAGAGTGACCCCAGTTTTGCTGTCATAACTCAGATTGATCCCCTCTGAAGTGCTGTGAAACAGGTTTACAGACCCGTGAAAACTCCACGTATATATAGCTATAAAAACCCCACAAAAACCCCACATATTTCATCCTCCTCTAAATCAGAGCTCTGCTTTGAGCCGGGGTGAGTTCAGAGCATAAACCTCCACAAGATAATCCACAAAGAGTGTTTGGTTATTAATTTAACAGGACCTTTTCACCGATAAGAAAACCTCCATTCTAACAGCATGGGCAGGCTGGGAATGTTGCTACCACAAACAGAGGGTTGTTGTGGGGTTTAAATCTTGTGCAAACTCAAGTGGGTTTTATTGCCACAACTCGAGTTGCTATTCCCAGTCATTGAGATCGTTTTGGCCCAGGGACAACTGAAATTCCACTGTGTTTTTGGTGTCAATACGTTCAGAATATCTGAAATGTTGCTGTAAAGATAGTGCTGGACCCATTTCCTGCTGGAGAATGGCCAGCATCCAGTGTATTATACAAGGTTGATTTCACCTAAGGCAGGATATTCCATATTCCAACATGAATGTCTGTGTAGCAGGGACATAACAACATCAGGGGTACAAAAACTGCTTCAGCCTCAGGGTTTAAAACATTTGTGACTTCAAAATTACTCTAGAAAGAGGGATTTGGGCAAAAGTCCTTGTGTGCACAGGGATGTGCTGTTTGGCCCCCAATTTTTACTCCTTTCCCTGTTGGTTTAAAGGATAATATTTTGGATTTTAGCCAGACTGCAGCCTTCCCCCCACACACACACACCCTCATAAAGTAAATAAACAGCAAAATTGCCTCCTACCTGGGGGGTCATGTCTGTCTGTCCGTCTGCTGCTCCCCATCTGCTGCATCCTGGGGCCTCCCAAATGTGAGGGGAAAATGGTGGCAAACATGAGGGGACAGAATGGCAGAGATGGGAGGGGACAAGATGAAACATGAAAGGGACAACATGAAGTAAAAAAGAATAGAAACATGAGGGGAAAAGAGCACAGAATGTGAGGAGAAAAGAGCAGGAAACATGAGAGAAAAAGATGGCAAAAACACGAGGGGAAAATAACAGGAAACCTGAGGGGGAAAGATGGCAAAAACATGAGAGGGAAAGAGCAGGGAACATGAAGGAAAAAGAGCAGGAAACATGAGGGGAAAAGATGGCAAAAACATGAGGGGAAAAGAGCAGGAAACATGAGGGGAAAAAGAGCAGGGAACGTGAGGGGAAAAGGGCAGGAAACATGAGAGAAAAAGATGGCAAAAACACGAGGGGAAAATAACAGGAAACCTGAGGGGGAAAGATGGCAAAAACATGAGGGAAAAAGAGTAGGAAATGTGAGGGGGAAAGATGGCAAAAACATGAGGGAAAAAGAGCAGGGAACATGAGGGAAAAAGAGTAGGAAATGTGAGGGGAAAAGATAGCAAAAACATGAGGGAAAAAGAGCAGGGAACGTGAGGGGAAAAGATGGCAAAAACATGAGGGAAAGAGAGCAGGGAATGTGAGGTGAAAAGATCAGGAAACATGAGGGGGAAAGATGGCAAAAACATGAGAGGGAAAGAGCAGGGAACATGAAGGAAAAAGAGCAGGAAACATGAGGGGAAAAGATGGCAAAAACATGAGGGGAAAAGAGCAGGAAACATGAGGGGAAAAAGAGCAGGGAACGTGAGGGGAAAAGGGCCCGAACTATGAGGGGACAGAACAGCAGAGACAGGAAGGGACAGGATAGTAGAAACATGAGGGGAAAAGATGGCACAAACATGAGGGGTAAAGACAGAAAAACGTGAGCTGAAAAGCTGGCAGACCCCTGAGGGCAGGGAGCAGCCCTTGCTGATGCTGTGGCGCTGTTGCGTTGCAGGCGCACCGTGGCCATGGCCGGGAACAGCCTGGTGCTGCCCATCGTGCTGTGGGGCCGGCGCGCCCCCACGCACTGCGTGTCCTCGCTGCTGCTCGTCGATGGCTCCGTCATCGTCACCGGCTGCCACGACGGGCAGATCTGCCTGTGGGACCTGGCTCCTGACCTGCAGGTGACGGAGCGCCCTTCCCTCGGCCTGTGCTCCCTGTCCCCGTGCTCGGGCAGCCGCTCTGCCCTGCCCGCAGCGCTGCCCTTCCCTCGGTCTGTGCTCCCTGTGCCCGTGCTCCGGCAGCCGCTCTGCCCTGCCCGCAGCGCTTTCACGGGTTACAAAGAGGGGCTTTGCCTCTTGGGCTTCCTACAGGAGCAGCACCTTGTTTAACTCATTCCAATTTCTTGGAGCTGCTCTAAACCAGTTGCCTGCTAATTGGGCTGTTCAATATGGTGTTGTGGAAAGGAGTCCCTTCTCGATATCCCATTCCTCCTTTTCCTGGCGCTCTATTCCCTGTCCCAAGCCCCTCTCTAGCTCTCTTGGAGCCCCTTTTGGCACTGCAAGGGGCTCTGAGGTCTCCCCTTACTTATGGATTTATGGGGAAAACTCTTAATGTGCAGCACAGTCTTTTATATTTGGCCAAACTCAATTTAAATTGAATTGAGCCAAATTCTGCTCTTGATTTGTAAATAGTGAGAGGAGTTTGCAAAATGCTTTTTCCCCCCAAATTCTTATTCCTGTGTGGAGCCAAAAGTCTTCCAAGATGATCCATTCGATGATGTGTTAATTAAATGTGTGTGCACATATGAATGCATGCATAAGACATGAAGTAGGAAGCTGGGGTATGGATGTTGTGGCCATTTGTGTGATTTTGACTCCCTGTTTTCTTTCCCTGCTCCCAGATCAATCCCAGAGCTCTGCTCTTTGGTCATACAGCCTCAGTTACTTGTTTATCCAAGGCCTCAGCTTCCAGTGAAAAGCAATATATAGTGAGTGCATCAGAGAGTGGGTGAGTTTCTAAGTGTTTGTTATGTGCAATAATGGGAACTTGTGCCCAGTTTATCCATATATTCAATGCTGTGTTTGAATTTTATCCTTGAGATCAAATTCCTCAGCAAATACATTTACTTTTTGACTGGTTGTGTGTATTAATCAGAGAGCAGCAGTTAAATGGTAGAAGCAGGTAGCTGCTCAGGTTCTGTAATTTATCCTCACAGGGAGCAGGAGGTTGTGTGGATTTAGGAGGACTGGAAAATCCAGCTGATTTTGAGTTTCTCTAAATACAACTGACCTAATCCCTGACAAATGGTTCCAGTGAAGTCCCCCCAGCGCGAAGGGTTCGAAGGGCTCGTTTTCCACGTGGTGTTTTCCCTGTGTTCCAGGGAGATGTGCCTGTGGGATGTGAACGACGGGAGGTGCATCGAGTTCACCAAGCTGGCCTGTGCGCACACGGGCATCCAGGTGAGCTCTGCGGGCAGCAGGGTGGGTCTGGGGGCACCCCTCAGGCCAGGATGGGTTAATCCTGCCCTGCATGGATTCTGACCCCTGTTTGCTGCCATCTCTGCAGTTCTATCAGTTCACAGTCGGCACGCAGCGGGAAGGCAGGCTCCTGTGCCATGGACACTATCCTGAAATCCTGGTGGTGGATGCAACCAGCCTGGAGGTTCTCTACTCGCTGATATCCAAGATCTCTCCAGACTGGATCAGCTCCATGAGCATCATCCGCTCCAACAGGACACAAGGTGACACTGCCAGGGGTGCAGGGGCAGCCCCAGGTTCCCTGGGAAGCCAGGGGGGAGCTGTCTGCGCCTCAGGCTCACTGTGTGTTTCCCAGAGGACACTGTGGTGGCCGTGTCCGTGACTGGCATCCTCAAGGTCTGGATCATCACCTCGGAGGTCAGTCGCATGCAGGTAGGCACAGGCACTTCTGGTGGGATGGAGGCTTCTGTCCCTCATATTCTGCTGCTGATGGCCTTTCTCCTATTCCAGTGGAAAATTACTGACTGAATTTTCCTTTACTGGTTTCCAGTATTCCTAAGACTTCTCAGAGAACCGATTTCCAAATGAAGTGTAGGATTATGTCCAATTTTCCCAGCTCTGTTTTTTATTTGTGCCATGTAGTAATTTGGGTTAATATTTTGCTGCGCAGACCATACAATTTTTAGGAATATTCATTATATGGCATTATCTCCAGCTCCCTGTTATTTGCCATTTCCTGGGTACTAATGAATAAAAGTCTTAAAGGAGATTTGCCCCAGATCTCAGGGGCAAATCAAGGTTTTTTTCATGGAAAATACATATATCAGGGAGTGGGATGTGCTTCCCTGGCTGCAAGGTCAGCAGCACTAATCTGGGGAACCTGGGGATTAAGGCAGGGGGACACCACGTGCTCTGCAGATCTGCTTAGGAGGGGCTGTGGGGTAAAACCTGCGCAGGGTTTGGGTGTCCCCTGGCACTGCAGGAGGGCTGAGGGCTGGCTCTGTGTGTGTGTGTGTGTGTGTGCCCCAGGACACCACGCCCGTGTTTGAGGAGGAGTCCAAGCCCATCTACTGCGAGAACTGCCAGAGCATCTCCTTCTGCGCCTTCACGCAGCGCTCGCTGCTCGTCGTGTGCTCCAAGTACTGGCGGGTAAGGCACGGCCCCCTCCCTCAGGAACCCCATAAACCTCATGGGGCATCCATGGCTTAATCCAGGTCTCTTCAGTGTGCCCCTTCACTGAAATACACAAATATTCAGTGTAAATATGCATCTGTTTAATGTATTCCTAGATGTTGAACCCAAATCTCTGCCCGTGGCGAGGTGTGGAACAAGATGGCCCTAAATGGCTTTAACAACTCAAACCATTCCATGATTCTGTGATACTGAACCCAAAACCAGCTGCTGCCTGGGCGTTTTAATATTTAATTCATGGGTTCATAACCGCAGACTTTGTTTCCTCTCAGGTCTTTGATGCTGGAGATTATTCCCTCTTATGTTCAGTGCCCAGTGAAAACGAGCAGACCTGGACTGGTGGGGACTTTGTGGCAGCTGATAAAGTGATTGTATGGACAGAGGATGGACAGAGTTTCATCTATAAACTCCCTGCCAGGTACTCAACAGAAAAATACCCCCCTTTATTTAATTTGTGATTGATTTGAAGAACTACTGAAATATCGGCCATGTCAATATAAAGCTATAAAATTAATTCAAAATTTGGCATCAAAGCAATTAAAAATTACAGGAATGAAATCAAATACTTTCTTTCTGATATCTTCATGTGTTCTGGTAGTGATAGTGTTTTATCTTGAATATCCCACATGAACCATGTGGGAGCTCCTTCCTTGCCCTCGTGTGATCAGAGCACGAGGATGGGAGCATCACCCATGCCCAGCTGTGGCAATCACTCTTTAAATGCAAGGAGTGTTATTAATATAAATGTGTGATGTCCTTTCTGTGTTCCCAGCTGCCTCCCAGCCAGCGATTCGTTCCGCAGGGATGTGGGGAAGGCAGTGGAGAACCTGATCCCCCCGTTGCTGTACAGCGTGTTGGACAGAGCAGAGAAACAGGTACATCCCTTTAGGGGCTGTGTTGGCTTTGTCCTGCTTTGAAGGCAGGGGAGCTTGGAGCTGGGCACGTGCTTCGTGCCTGCTCTGAGCTGGTTCCTTATCTTTCCAACAGCTCCTGATATGCCCTCCAGTGACTCGCTTCTTCTGTGGCCAGCGGGAGTTCTCCTGCAGGCTCCTGATCCAAGGGGACTCCTCGGGGAGGCTGTGCATTTGGAGCGTGCCCGACAGCCTGGACCAGCAGGAGGGTGCAAAAGGTGCCTCAGTCATAGCCAGAGCTTGGTGCTTTCTGTGTGTGCTGGATGAGGGTGCAAAAGGTGCCTCAGCCATAGCCAGGTCCTTGTGCTTTCTGTGTGTGCTGGATGGGGATGCAAAAGGTGCCTCAGTCATGCCAGAGCTTGGTGCTTTCTGTGTGTTTGTGCTGAGCTGGATGAGGGTGCAAAAGGTGCCTCAGCCATACCCAGAGCTTGGTGCTTTCTGTGTGTTTGTGCTGGATGGGGATGCAAAAGGTGCCTCAGCCATAGCCAGGTCCTTGTGCTTTCTGTGTGTGCTGGATGGATGAGGTGCAAAAGGTGCCTCGGTCATGCCAGAGCTTGGTGCTTTCTGTGTGTTTGTGCTGGGTAAAGCTGTGCTGTGCACAAAGTTGGGGTTTCATTGTTACCTCCTTGCAGGAGTTGTAACTTCACCTTACCAGATATGCTCCAGATCTTAGTGAGCATTGCTGTAGTGACTCCATTCCCAGTAGAGAATCCCGCAGTGGGCAGGGGAGACCTTCACCATGCCATTGCATCTCCCAGCTCCATCCCTGTATTCCCCTCCTGTCCCAGGCCTGCCGGCAGCCACGTCCAGGTCCCTGCAGGAGGCCTTTGACCAGCTGAGCCCGCGGCCCGCGGGCATCATCGACCAGCTGAGCATGGTGGCCAACGCCAGCGAGCCCCTGCGCGTCACCGCCAGCGTCTACATGCCGGCCCACGGGCGCCTGGTGTGCGGCCGCGAGGACGGCAGCATCGTCATCGTGCCCGCCACGCAGACCGCCATCGTGCAGCTGCTGCAGGGCGAGCACATGCTGCGCCGAGGTACGGCCATGCACGGCTGCGAATGCACCAGCCTGCTGCCATCGTGCAGCTGCTGCAGGGCGAGCACATGCTGCGCCGAGGTACGGCCATGCAGGGGTGGGAATGCACCAGCCCCACAAACCTGCTGCCATCGTGCAGCTGCTGCAGGGCGAGCACATGCTGCGCCGAGGTACGGCCATGCACGGCTGCGAATGCACCAGCCCCACAAACCTGCTGCCATCGTGCAGCTGCTGCAGGGCGAGCACATGCTGCGCCGAGGTACGGCCATGTGGGAGCAGCATGAACCCCCAAACCTGCTGTGCCCTCTGTGCTGGCAGTCCCTGCAGCTGCCCAGCCAGGAGGGGTCAGTTTGGGTGTTTTTTGAGGTGCAGGAGCAGAGATAAGGTGAGAGAGCATCTCTGCTGCTGCATCTCAAAGCCCCCTGCAGCACAATCTTGTGCTGTCCAGGGTTGTTCCAGGGTGCTGATGTTCCAGTAGGAATCTCAGAGGGCAAACCTGCCAGGGTTCCTGGTGGGATCCCTGTGCTGTGCTTGGGTGTGTGGGTTCCATGTGACATTACCTCCATAGTTTGGGGTGTGAGCGCAGAACAAACACTTGAAACAGAGATTCAGGTGTCTGTTGAACCTCTATTTCCCTCTCTTTGCTGTGCCTTTGTCCCCTGGCAGGCTGGCCCCCTCACAGGACGCTGCGAGGCCACCGGAACAAGGTGACGTGCCTGCTGTACCCTCACCAGGTGTCCTCCCGCTACGACCAGAGGTACCTCATCTCGGGAGGGGTGGACTTCTCCGTCATCATCTGGGACATCTTCTCGGGAGAGATGAAGCATATCTTCTGTGTGCACGGCGGGGAGATCACCCAGCTGCTGGTCCCACCAGAAAACTGCAGCGTGAGTGCTCCGGATAACCCTCAGTGCTCCAGATAACCCTCAGTGCTCCAGATAACCCTCAGTGCTCCTGGAGAGTGGGAATGCAACGTGGAATGCTGGGGATGCATCACTGACCCAGCTCTGCAAGAGAGTCACAAAGAGCAGCTTGGTTATTCTGTTATTTATGGTTTCTTCCACCATGTTTTAATTCTGTAAAGGGTTGAAAATAGGGGCTTTATTAAACCTACTAAAGTAGGGTTTAGAGACAATATTTCCTCTTGAAACTTAATAAATAGAATTTAATGAACAAAGTGACATTGGCTGAAAACTCTGGGGTTTGCTTAGCAGAATGGGGTTCAACACCCAATTTCTCTTCATGATGGGAATCTCTGGTCAGGGAATTCTGTTCCCAGTGAGTTTGAGCACTGGTGCGGGTGCCTGAGTTTGGTCACCCTGCTTTGCCCAGTGGGGGAAAGGTTTCAACCCCAGCCCTGCACGATGATTAATCTGTTTGTGTTTCCCCCCCAGGCCCGAGTGCAGCACTGCGTGTGCTCCGTGGCCAGCGATCACTCGGTGGGGCTGCTGAGCCTCAGGGAGAAGAAGTGCATCATGCTGGCGTCCCGGCACCTGTTCCCCATCCAGGTGATCAAGTGGAGGCCAGCTGATGACTACCTGGTGGTGGGCTGCTCCGACGGCTCCGTGTACGTCTGGCAGATGGACACCGGTGAGCTCAGACTGCCTGCTCCCTTTCTCATGGATCTGAAAGGCAGAAATACAGATCTGCTCTTAGAGCTAACTCTGAGGGATGTAGGAGAGATGGGGGTAGGATGGAGATGAGACATCTCTGCAGCCAGGCTGTGGAAATTGGGGTTTATTGTAAAAAAAAAAAAATAATATCCTTTATTTTGTGTGTGCCAGCACAGCTCAGAGCAGCAAACAGAAGTAAAGAGAGGGGTAAAGAGGATGAGAGAGCAAGGTTCCCCTTACAATACCATAAATCTTCCTCTGTGTTGAATATTGTCATTCTCACTAACCAATCTAGTACAATACACAAATCCTACAGCATGTGCATACAGCCTATAAGAATCACTCCATTACCATGCTGTGTTACATTTTAAACCCTAAAACTCCTCTTTGGCCCCTTCTGCCAAGCTGTGGGGTCTGCTCTGACCCTTGGGCCTGTCTGCAAGCAGAGGGTGTTGTTCCATCAAAAGGGGATCACCTTTAGCTGGCCAGGCCATTGTTTTCCAGTTGTTCAGTAACTGAAGGATCTCAAACCTGACTTTCATCTCAATCTCCCTTATAGTTCCCATATTCTCACAACCTTTTGCCAGCCAATCCTGTCTGTAAGGCTTTCCTGTTCCACCTTCCCCAACAGAGGGAGAATTCAAACCCTTGGGCACATTTCCACGAGGAGCTTCCCCCTGGGGGTTTGTGACCCTGATGGGAGCAGGGAATTCCATCCTTTCAGAGCCCAGCTGAAGCACAGAGGTTCCCTATCCCCCCCAGGCGGGTGCTGAGCTGTCCCTGTGCCCCCGCAGGGGCGCTGGACCGCTGTGTGATGGGGATCACGGCCGTGGAGATCCTGAGCGCGTGTGACGAGGCCGTGCCGGCGGCCGTGGACGCGCTCAGCCACCCCGCCGTCAACCTGAAGCAGGCCATGACCCGCCGCAGCCTGGCCGCCCTCAAGAACGTGGCCCACCAGAAGCTGCAGACCCTGGCCACCAACCTGCTGGCCTCCGAGGCCTCCGACAAGGTGCGTGGGCTGTGTTTGCAGGAGGAACTGAAATTCGGGAAATTTCTGTCGTTTTAACCAAAAGGTTCTCAGCCAGAGCAACACAAACATGGTGTTCCCAGCTTCTCCACGCATCCCTTTCCCTGCCTTCTGTTGGGAGAGAGATCTGAGTGGTGTGGTGGGAGCATTGCTTAGAGCACCACCAGCATGTTTCCATTTAAAAATGTCTGCTCCTGCTGGATCCAGGCACAACTGGGAATGTTGCGTTGGTTCCTGCAGGGTTTTGTGTGTGGGCTCCTCGTGCAGCGAAGGTGCTGGGAATGAAGGGATTAGGGACAATAATGCTTCAAAGCTGATGTTCACGTTCTGGTTTCCAGTCTCCTTTCTGACATCCTTCAGCTTTTTCCCTTCATTCCCTGCCTCCTCCCTTCTTTCCCCTTGGGAGGAAGAAGATGGGCTGAAGGGGAGTGCCCAAGGGGTGCAGCAATTGCAGGTCAGGGTGACTCTGAGCAGCTGCTTTCCCAGTGCCATGTATTGATTCCACAGTTCACCCTCCAAATATTGAATGGGTTTTAAGCTTCATAACAATCTTGCTGTTGCTTGGAACATAACTGCACTGTCCCGGGGTTCAGGAGAAGGAGGTGTGAGCTCGTGCCTCACCTGGGGAGCTGTTTGTCCACAAACAGCTGGCAGTGGGGTGTCTGTGGCCAGTGGCCGTGTTTCAGACCTGCCTCTGCTCTGAATTCCCTTTGCCCTGCCCTTGCAGGGGAACTTGCCCAAGTACTCGCACAACTCGCTGATGGTGCAGGCCATCAAGACCAACGTGACGGACCCCGACGTGCACGTGCTGTTCTTCGACGTGGAGGCGCTGATCATCCAGCTGCTGACGGAGGAGGCGGCGCGGCCCAGCGCGGGCGCCGCGTCCCCGGAGAGCGCGCGCGGAGCGCCCGGCGCCGCCGACAAGGGCGGCTCCTTCCTGGCCGGCAAGCGCGCCGCCGTGCTCTTCCAGCAGGTCAAGGAGACCATCAAGGAGAACATCAAGGAGCACCTGCTGGACGACGAGGACGAGGACGAGGAGGCGGCGAGGCAGAGGAGGGAGGACGGCGACCCAGAGTATCGCTCCAGCAAGTCCAAGCCGCTGACTCTGCTGGAGTACAACCTGACCATGGACACGGCCAAGCTCTTCATGTCGTGCCTGCACGCCTGGGGGCTCAACGCGGTGCTGGACGAGCTGTGCCTGGAGCGCCTGGGCATGCTGAAGCCGCACTGCTCCGTGTCCTTCGGCCTGCTGTCGCGGGGCGGCCACATGTCCCTGATGCTGCCCGGCTACAACCAGCCCGTGGGCAGGGCGGCGCCGCAGGAGCTGGGCAGGAGGGTGTCGGTGACGGAGGGCCTGGGCAAGGGCACCTACGGCGTGTCGCGGGCCGTCACCACGCAGCACCTGCTCTCCGTCATCTCGCTGGCCAACACGCTCATGAGCATGACCAACGCCACCTTCATCGGCGAGCACATGAAGAAAGGGCCCAGCAGGTGGGGCGGCGCTGCCGGGGCCTGGCAGGGCCCTCTGGGGCGCAGGGTTGGCTGTGCTTTGGTTGGTGGTGGCTGCATGGGTGGCTCCATTGGTGTGTGTCTCTGTCCATCTAGGCCACCGCGGCCCGGCACCCCCGAGATGGGCAAGGTGAAGGCGCCCCCTCCCGTGGCCAGCCATGCGGCGCAGGGGCAAATCAAACAAGGTAAAACCGCTTCTTTGCTACCCTTGATTCTGGTATTGCAGCTGAGTTTAACACCTTGTTACCAAGAAATTACTGCATGGGGGACACAGTAATGCAATGTTAACCTCCATGAAATTACTGGGGATTAGCACTGGTTTAGGAGCCAGTACAAGCTGCTGATTCTGCCTTGACATCATCATTCCTGTTTCAAGTGCTCCCACACATTCTGAGGAGGCTCTGAAGCCTGGAGCTGCAGGCTCTGCAGGCTCATCCCAAAGTGTTCCTGTGGCAGTGATCCCAGCTCGGTGCTTGGCTGGCTGGAGCTCCTCACGTTGGAGCAGAGTGAGCAGAACCAGGCAGAAACCTCTTTAGTTTCAGCCTGGGTGCCTTTGTGCAGCTGTCATTTCTGGTTTCCCTACATTTGATGCAAGTGGGGTGGGAAGGGGTGTACTGCAGCCACTCTGTGGTGGAAGGCCTGGAGAAAAGGGCTTTGTGTCCTTCTCCTTCAGGCTTCTTGGCATTTCTGTGGTAAAGAGTTGCATTTTTGCCTAGAGGCCCATTTGGAATGAAGGTAAATTCCAGGCAGCCCTCGGGAATTCATCCTGGACACCCTGGAGTGATGGATGGGGCAGCTTGGGCTGATTGAGGTTTATTTCCTGCCCTTTGGTGCACAGCTTCTAAATCTGGGCAAATGTGGGAAAAGCACAAGAAGAAGCAGCAAAATTCCTGGGTTTCTAACTTACAGTCAAGCAGGAAGCCAAACCAAAGCCACCTGCCCAAAAACATATTTAAAATCACTTGATTTAGATGTACTTGGGTCTTTTCAAAACATCCCAGTTTCTGTTACTGTCTCCATGTTCCTCTGCAGCTGCTTGTCTGCCTCTTCCTTCTTGGAAAACCTGGAATTCTCATTTAGTTCAATATTATTTTGAGTTGGATGTTATTTTGAAGCCGAGTTTTATTTTTAAGTTGAATATTTCAGTTGAAGATCATCCCCTTGTTTTCCATTCTGCAGTGATACTAACCCGTTTTTCTGCTGCTGCTCTCCTCACTTCCCTCTTTTTTTTTTTCTCTCTCTCTTTTTATTTCTTCTTCTTTCCTCTGCAAGTTGCTCCTGCTGCTGCTTCCAGCACGGAATCTGGGCACTCTGACACTTCTGCTTTCCATTCCTGTTTCTTAGTCAACGAAGGTATTTCCTTCCTCACTTTTCTCCTTGGCCTTTACTTCAGCCAAAACCCCTCCTCATTGTTCTTTGATTTCTAAAATCATTTATTTGATTTCTGAGGGAATTCTCCCAAGGGTACCCGGGGTAGGTTTCCCTGTTGGGGAAGCCTTAAATCTGAGTTTTGGTGCTGATGGAGATTTGAATTGAATATCGGACATATATTGAATAGAATATGGGACATTTTGATTTGAACTCTGGATTTCTCTCCTGGTTTTACCTGCACGGCTCTGTAGCAGGAATGCACCTGGATTAAGTGTGCTGAAATAAAGAATTCAGGTGGGAAATCAGGACAGCAGTGTGCTGATGAGGATGAGTGTGCTCGGATCCGCTTGCACAAGTTTAACCGAGGATGGGTTTGTGCAGCGTGAGCCGAGGTGGACGCGGCCGGGCCGGATGATGCTCAGGGCCCGTTCTGGGTGATTTTGGGGTTCATTTCATGTGTGTGCTCCCCAGGCTGGAGCCAGCTGGCTGCCATGCACTGCGTGATGCTGCCCGACCTGCTGGGGCTCGAGAAGTTCCGGCCGCCCCTGCTGGAGATGCTGGCGCGGAGGTGGCAGGATCGCTGCCTGGAGGTGAGGCCAGCCCTCTGCTTCTTGTCATTATCACTATTATCATTATTGCTATTATTTACTGTTGCTCATCATTATTCCTGCTATTGCTATTATTGTTTCTACTGCAAGAAAGAAGGAGGGTTTGAGTCCAACAAAGCATAAGTACTCGTTAATACGAGAGTCCTTTTTAGTCTTTTTTGTCTTTTAAATATCGTGCTGCACAAGTTTAAAGTGAAATGTTTTCCGACATCCTTGTCCCTAAATAAAAAGCCTTTAAAGGATGCGTCTTGGGCAGTGCAAGGGCTGTCACCCATTTTCACACTTTTATAAGTTTTGCTCCTTTTCCATGCTGGGGTTCATTGTCCAGTACCATCTCCAGGTTATGAGGTCCCATTCTCCTAGATTGCTCTCCTCAATTCTCTATTGTTTGTGCTTTATGGTACTGAAGCTGCCACACTGTCAGTGCTGGTTCTGGAAAAGGATTGTTTAGTGTGACTAAAGTGTGAGGAGAACTTGCCAGCACTTTCTATGAAATTCAGAAATATATATAAGAAATCCACACCAATGCAGTGCAGAACGTGGGAAACAAGAAAGCTAAAACTGAAGGCATCAGAACTGTGCTTTTGCTGCTGGGACAGTTCCCAGTTAATCCCAGTTTAACTCTCAGGAATGGCACTAAGGCTCGGTGTCAGTGTGGTTGGTGACCCTGTGTTGGTGTTTATTGTGTCCCCGCAGGTGCGGGAGGCGGCGCAGGCGCTGCTGCTGGGACAGCTCCCAGTTAATCCCAGTTTAACTCTCAGGAATGGCACTAGAGCTCGGTGCCAGCCCCTCTGGAGCTGTGTTTGTGTTCATTGTGTCCCCGCAGGTGCGGGAGGCGGCGCAGGCGCTGCTGCTGGCCGAGCTGCGCAGGATCGAGCAGGCGGGCCGCAAGGAGACCATCGACACCTGGGCGCCGTACCTGCCCCAGTACATGGACAGCGTCATCTCCCGTGAGAGCCCTGGCACTGCCCTCGCCTGGGCAACGGGGACATGGGCACCCTTAGGGACAGCCATCCATCCAGGGACATGGGGACCCTTAGGGACAGCCATCCATTGAGGGACATGGGCACCCCTTAGGGACAGCCATCCATCCAGGGACATGGGCACCCTTAGGGACAGCCATCCATCCAGGGACAGGGACATGGGGACCCCACATTCCCAGTTATCCATGAGGGAACTCCACATTCCCAGTCAGCCATTGAGGGAACCCCACATTCCCAGTTATCCATGCAGGAACCCCACATTCCCCGTTATCATTGAAGGAACCCCACATTCCCAGTCATCCATTGAAGGAACCCCACATTCCCAGTCATCCATTGAGGGAACCCCACATTCCCTGTTATCCACGCAGGAACCCCACATTCCCAGTTATCCATGATGGAACCCCACATTCCCAGTTATCCATGAGGGAACCCCACATTCCCAGTCATCCATTGAGGGAACCCCACATTCCCAGTTATCCATGCAGGAACTTCACATTCCCAGTTATCCATGAGGGAACCCCACATTCCCAGTTATCCATGCAGGAACCCCACATTCCCAGTTATCATTGAAAGAACCCCACATTCCCAGTCATCCATTGAGGGAACCCCACATTCCCAATTATCCATGAGGGAACCCCACATTCCCAGTTATCCATGAGGGAACTCCACATCCCCAGTTACCCATGAGGGAACCCCACATTCCCAATTATGAGGGAACACCACATTCCCAATTATCCATGCAGGGAACCCCAGATTCCCAGTTATCCATGCAGGAACCCCACATTCCCAGTTATCCATGAGGGAACCCCACATTCCCAGTCATCCATGAGGGAACCCCACATTCCCAGTTATCATTGAAGGAACCCCACATCCCCAGTTATCCATGATGGAACCCCACATTCCCAGCCATCCATCCTGGGCTGAGATTCCCCCTGCCCTCAGAGCATTTCCAGGAGCTGTTTCCCTGGCAATGCCCTTCCATCGGCGTCCCCGTGTCCCGTCCCCACAGCTGGCGTGCCCACAGAGGCCCTGCAGGGCACAGCTGCCACCACAGAGCCCGCGGGCGCTGAGGCCAAGGCCCAGGAGGAGGAGCACGACCTGGCCGACGATGACATCGCTGCAGGTGAGCCCTGGCGTCGTTAATGTCACCGGGATAATTAATGCGCTTCGTTAATGCTCTCGCACTGCCCACAGCCATAACTGTTCCCCGAATCATCTGTTCTAGGGGGGATCTGATCCAAGGGGGCTGCGTTTTGGGTTCAGGGGATACACTGAGGTTTGTATTGGGACTGTAGAAAAAATTCTTATTTTTCCCTCAACAGGATCTTTTCCAACTTGGGATTCCCCAAAAGCTTCCACTTATCAAGGTCATTTCCTAACAGGATTTGCACCTCAGAACTTAGGGAGAGTGAAACATTTTAGCTGAAAATCCTTAATACACTCCAGTGGCTTTTATTCATAACTGGGTATATATATACCCTACATATATATATATATATAGGGTATATTTTGAATTGTGTAAATGACAGACTTTCTGATTTTGGGTAACCTCCAATGAGTTCCAGAGTGATTTGTTATTTGTTCTGTGTGACATTACAACTGTTTTACTGGGAGAAATCAAATCTTTCAGAGGGAAACCCTGTAACAAATGGTAAGTGCTGTTTTAATCGGAGTTGCTCCTGTTGAGCTTGTAGCAGTGTGAATTTTAATAACCTGGGTTCCTGCATTTTCCTTTTGGGGTGCTTCCCTGAGCTCCAGGACTGCTGGCATTAAAGCACTTCTGAAATGGTATTTTTTGATTTGTGGGTAAATTTTGTAGGTAAATTGATGCCAGTGACTCTGAAGCTCCACAATCCCATTCTTGCACATCAGCAATCCGGTGGAAGTGTGTGTGTGGTTATTTTTTTTAAATTTTATTTGGGCTGTAACTACTCCAAATTCTTACTCATCACTGTTTGTTCCAAGCGATCCTGTTGGGAAGCTGCCACTAAATTTCAAATCCAATATTAAAGATCATTGGTCTACAGACTCCTACATATTGGGATCCCATTAGCAATGAGCAGATCAAGGAATTAAGCTGTAATTTCTAATGCATGACAACTCCCAGCGCCTCAAGAGCTCTGCCATTCAATGATTCCCAATTTCGAATTTCAGATATTCCAGAGCACTGATTGTTTTATTAGAGATAGGAATGGGCAGTGAGTTATGATGGCAGAGATAACAGAGGATGGGCTGTGAGGGAGAAATTCCCCAATTCTGCAGGCGCCCAGCTCCCTGCCAGGCTGCCGTTCCTTGCGGGACCAGCAGAGGGAGCCGTGCACCCAGCAATGGCCCGGGGTTTGTAAAATCTCCTCCTGTTCCTGCATTTCCCTTGCCACCGGCATTCCTGAGCAATGTTTTCACTCCTGGTTATTGGGAGAGAGCCCTCACAGCTCTGTGTGTGTGCTGAGCCAGTGATTATCCGTGTGAAATGTCTGTTCCCGGTGTTTCTGTGTGTGAGTGCTGAGCCTGGTGCAAGTGCTGAGTAGCTACACCCCGGAGTAGGGGCTGCCCAGGGGGTTCAGGGCTGTTCAGGGCAGGGCTGTGGGCCCAGGCTGGGTTTTGGGGTGGGTTCCTGGCTCTGCAGTGCCCCTCTCCTTCACCCACACCCGGGGATCCCTGTGCAGCTCACCCCGGAGAGAATCTCCTGGGCCTTTAATCCTGTTATTGTAAGCTGGGCCGGAATTAATTTCCCCAAGAAGTGTGCAAAGCCAATTAAGGGGAGCTGGGGAGCCACGTGCTGCTGGGTGTTAACTGCAGCAACCCAGGGGGGTTTGGGCACTTCCCCCCTGCTTCCATCACCCTGGGCTCTGGGGCTTGCGCTGGGACATTGAGATGGGGATATATCCTGTGGTTCCATCAGGCTGAACTGGGATTTTTCCAGCTGCACTCCCAGTGGTTTTTGTCCTCCTGGCAGCCCGGCTGTGTTTTCCTGGCGGGGCCATTGAGGTTATTAATTTTGTGCCTGTGATAGGTGATCAAGGGCCCTGTCAGGAAAATGGATCTGCGTGTCAGCC
This sequence comes from Zonotrichia albicollis, assembly GCF_047830755.1. Classification (NCBI taxonomy): domain Eukaryota; kingdom Metazoa; phylum Chordata; class Aves; order Passeriformes; family Passerellidae; genus Zonotrichia; species Zonotrichia albicollis. The sequence continues at coordinate 259,769 of NW_027428339.1, forward strand.
CGGCTGTGATTAACGGGGCACGCAGCGTGGGGACACAACACCAAACGGGCACAGCCAGATGAAATCCCCCTTTCTAGGTGTGCTCCCAGAGGGGATGCTGCTGGGCCTGAGGCTTGGCTTGGCCAGCCTGGAATTTCTTGGAGTTTGGGGGATTTTAGGGGTTTGAGGCAGAGGATCAAGCTGTCACATTCCAGATTGCTAATGTGGATCTTTCCCAAAAATATTTATTTTGGCCATTCCAGGTTGATACATGAAAATTCTCTTTGTACAGATTCTGTGGGCCAGAATTGCCCATCCCTGAAGCGCCCAAAGCCAGGCTGGATAGTGCCTGGAGGAATCCGGGCTCATGGAGGGATGGGGTGATCCCCAAATCCCTGACCCCCAAAGCATTCCGTGGTGTGCAGAAAGGGTTAACGGGGTGTGGGACCGGCACAAACGGCTCCTGGGCACCTCCAGCTGTTCCTGCCCTGCTTTGTTCCAGCCCCTTGCATCCTTCTTCCTCCAAAGGCAGTTGCTATCGATTTTTTCCCTTTTTTTCCCCTCCCTTCCCATTGTTAAGGTTTCCCTTGGTTTTCTCTCCCTTTTGGCTTGAGCACAGCTCCTAAATTTCGGCGAATTCCTTGTTTTCCTCCGGAGCCCCCGTGGATGTCATTAACAGAGACATTCCCTGTGCTTCATTAATCCAGGTGCTGCCTCCCAGCTCCTCAGCAAACAGCTCTTGGGAAGGATTAAAACTTCCTATATTTATTCCCTACAAATGGTAGGGAATTCCCATTTATTCCCTACAAATGGTAGGGAATTGCCCAGGATGCTGGAAATGAACATCTGGGTGAGAGTGGGCTTGATTTGTCAGAATAAGTGACTGCAGGTTCATTGCAATAATTTCTTCCCAGATTTGGGGATTTTACTCCAAATTAAAAAAAACTCCTCTGCTTTTGGAATTCAGAATCCATGGACTGTGTTAAACTAATAACAAATACTGCACTTTTATGTCCCGTTCATGATTGTGGTTTTGTGATTCCATAGGTGCCATTTTGCTGTATGAAAATATCCCTTTGGTTTAATGGTGTGTGCTGTTATCCTAAAATTGAAATATCCTGACACTTAATGGGAAGCTGGATGTGGTGATGGATCCTACATCAAAAAGATACTTAAAGAACTTATCACAAAAAATCAACCAATTAAAATTGCAGCCTGTCAATTCAAAGTGAGCAAGAAGCAGAAATCACTAGGTGAACATAGAATTTCTCTATCACTGAGCAAACCAAGCTGGAAATTGCTGGTGGCTTTCTTTCCCTGTGAGTTCTTGGCCAATTTTGAAGGGATATTTTGATTTTTTTGGAGTTTTCTCGAGGTGAACGGAGGTGAACGGAGGTACGAAACCGCCGGCGTTGGCAGGGACGCGTTGATGCAATATTTCATTTGTGTTTGCAGCACTGACTGCCCAGCCCTGTCTCTCCCTGCAGGCTGCCTGGCCGGGCTGCCCCAGCCCAAGAAGGTGTCCTCGTCCTACGAGGAGCGGCGCAAGCAGGCCACGGCCATCGTGCTGCTGGGCGTCATCGGCGCCGAGTTCGGCGCCGAGATCGAGCCGCCCAAGCTGCTGACGCGGCCCCGCAGCTCCAGCCAGATCCCCGAGGGCTTCGGCCTCACCAGCGCCGGCGCCAACTACTCCCTGGCCAGGCACACCTGTGAGTGCCCCCGGCATCCCATGGGGGTGGGATCGGTCAGTTTGCCTGGAGAAGGGTGGGATTGGGGAGTGGGAATGGGCTGGGAGCACCCACAGCATCCCATTGGGGTGGGTTTGTTCAGTTTGCCTGGAGAAGGGTGGGACTGGGGAGTGGGAACGGGCTGGGAATGCCCACAGCATGTCCTGGGGATGGGTTTGTGCTGTTTGCCTGGAAAAGGGTGGGATTGGGGAGTGGGAATGGGCTGGGAATGCCCACAGCATCCCATTGGGGTGGGTTTGTTCAGTTTGCCTGGAAAAGGGTGGGATTGGGGAGTGGGAATGGGCTGGGAATGCCCACAGCATGTCCTGGGGATGGATTTGTTCAGTTTGCCTGGAGAAGGGTGAGACTGGGGAGTGGGAACAGGCTGGGAATGCCCCCGGCATCCCATGGGGATGGATTTGTTCAGTTTGCCTGGAGACGGGCGGGATTGGGGAGTGGGAATGGGCTGGGAATGCCCACAGCATCCCATGGGGATGGGTTTGTTCAGTTTGCCTGGAGAAGGGTGAGATTAGGGAGTGGGAATGGGCTGGGAATGCCCACAGCATCCCCTGGGGATGGGATCGTTCTGTTTGCCTGGAGAAGGGTGAGATTAGGGAGTGCACAACACTTTGACTGCATTTATCTGGTTTGTTCTTGGTTATTTGTCACCTTTCACTGGCCCAGGATGCTCCCAGCCCAGGGGTGGGGAATCCACAGCTCCTCAGGGCAAGGTTAAATCCATCAGCTGCAGGGTGTTTGGGATTGTGTGCCTTTTGGAGAGGGTGGAATTCTCTAGAAATTCCAGCTGTGCCCTTGCCTGGCACCTGCATTAACCCCTGGGTTAATCACAGCCCTTTCCAGAGGCCCTGGCACAGCTGTGGCTGCCCCATCCCATGGGCAAGGACAGCTCCCACCAGCCCAGGGTGTCCTGGAGCAATTCCAGATGGGAGTGATTGCAACTGGGAAAAAACCAAATATCTGATCATCATGATACAAAAAAAACCCAAGTGATTTTCAATTTATCTTGATTTGATACCCGAGACAAGATGTGGAGTAAAAATAAAAGACTAAAACTCCACTGAGCAGAAAGGGAGGAAGGGATATGGAATCTTAACCCAGCTCTCCAAATTTCTGTCTCTCTGTGAATGATCAGGGGAAAAAAATCATCTAGAAAGGGTCACAATCAAGTTAAATCCTATTCTGGGAGTCCATCATTTGGATTTAGTTGGATCTTGATCAGAGTTCTCAGTGGCTCATTCCTGCCTGGGCTATTGATTTTCCCCAGCAAATAATTTCATTTTTTAAAATCCATTGGCAAACTGGGGATAACAAGGCTGCCTGCAGCCGTGTGCTCACGGAGATTCCGGGGCAAGGAAGGACATTTTGGGAACCCGGGGGCTGCTGTGCACTGGCACAAGGTGATGAATTGGAGCATTTGGGCACTTGTGGGTTAATGAAGTGACGTGAGGAGCAAATGTGCCAGTGCAGATGAAGCACCTGGAATAAACTGTGTTTTAGCAGTGCTGTGAGTGGGAATGGCATGCCCTGGCAGTTGTGCCCAGCTGTGCTTTGGTGAGTGGGCACTGGGCATGCACACCACGGGTGCTGAGCTGTTGCAGGGCTAATTACCTCGTCCTCCCGACTCTAATGTGACACGTTTATTGCCCTAACGAACAACTCATTAGCGCCGGGATGCTTTTGTCAATATTCATTCCTTGGCTCAGGCTGGGCAGAGCTTTAAACAAAGATGTCCTGCCTGGCACCACCTTTGGCTCAGGGCTGCTGCTGGGCGCTGAGGGGACAGGGCAGGGTTTAGTGCAGGAGGCACCTTTTGAATAAGGTGCTGGTTTGGAGGCAGAAGGTTCTGGTTTCACATGGATCAGGATTGGTTGGTGTGAGTTAACCACAGAAGCTCTGTTGGGTTTCCCCGTCCTGAAACCAGGAGGCTTGTTTAATAAACAAACCAAGCCACTTGTTGAGGACAGTCCAAGCAAAGCCTGATAAAATCAGCAATTATCTTTCCCACAAGAAGCACTATTGAAGGGTAATAAATAATGATGGAGAGATAATGCTAAATTATCAGCCAGCACTGCCCTCCTCCATTTATGTGTAAGTAAAAGCAGGGATGTAAAATGAAATATGAATATTTCCAAAGTGTGCAGGACCCGGATCAAGATTCAGGATTCCATTTCTGGTTTTCCCCTCAAAACACATTTCCTGTTATTTCTTAAGTAGTGACAGTGCTCCAAATGCATTTGCATGCAGTGTTTGAGGGCCAGGGTGGCATGGCTGCCCACGGGTGGGTTGGGGCAGGGTGCGGGCGCTGTGCCCACGGCGGGTCCAGCCCCCCACAGTGCCCCCAACCCCTGGCATCCATCGCCCGCAGGCAAGGCGCTGACGTTCCTGCTGCTGCAGCCGGCCAGCGCGCGGCTCCCGGCGCACAGCACCATCCGCCGCACCGCCATCGACCTCATCGGCCGCGGCTTCACCGTCTGGGAGCCCTACATGGACGTGTCGGCCGTGCTCATGGGGCTGCTCGAGCTCTGCGCCGACGCCGAGAAGCAGCTGGCCAAGTGGGTACTGTGGGTACCGTGCCAGCCCTGGGGGCACGTTGGAGAGGGGTTGGTGGGGAGGACCCATGGCTGCCCCGTCCCTGAAGGGTCCAAAGCCATGCTGGACAAAGGTTGCATCCTTAAAGTTCCTTTCAACCCAGATCATGCCCCTAGGCTCCGTGAAATGTTTGTTGACAAACACAGAATTGAAATGGCACCTGCAAGGCTGTACCAATCCCAGAAATGTGTTTCCACATCGCTCAGTCTCGAGGGTTCTGACACTGTTCTAAGCCCGTTTTATGTAAGTTTGGATTTCCTCGGCATACAATGGACAGATCCTTGTCCTGTGTTGGCAGGAGGAATATGGACAAATTGGATTACCATTGTTTTTTGTGTGAATTCCAGCGATGCCGTGTGGTGTGACAGGAGGCACCAGCACCTTGTCCCTTCCCAAAGCCCCGTTTCATGTCAATCCCAGCTCCAGGATCCCAGTGCCCTCAGCTCTGGAGCGAGTCCTTGTGCTGCTGTGATTCCACCCTTAGCTGTCAGGAAGATTAGTCTGGCTCTCCCTCCAAAGAGCAGGGAATAAATGAAGGGATCAGCGTGGAGCCTTGAGGAGCCCGCCGCAATTTTCCTCATGATAAATTGCATAATAAGCGCGAAAGCGTTTGCTTATTAATCCATAACAAGATTTAGATTGAAAATGGCCTGTTCCGTTGCTGACAGAGCCAGGGTGGAGGGAGATGGAAAGAAATGGAGCAACAATGTGTGCCGGGGTTAAGTGTGGAGCTCACCCTGGCGGAGCCCCGCTGAGCTCCCGCTTTGTGCCGGATTTGCCGCGGACACAATAACGGCGCGCAGCTGCCGCCGCCTCTCCCGGAGGTTTTATTAAAGAGCTTTCATGTCAAGCTTCTGCTTTTAGATAGAAAAGAAGGAATCACATTTATTGACCAGCAAAACGAGTGGGGTTCTTTTTTCCCTGCTGAATCGAGGGAGTATCCGAGCTGTTAGGCAAAACTCAGGTGCTCGGAACTCCCTCGCCCTGCCCAGCTCGCCCTGGCTCGCGGAGGTGACGCTGTGCCAGGGAAACTGCTCAGCTCTGGGGATAGAGAGTGTTCTCCCAGCGTTCTGGGCCTCTGGGGTGATGATAGGAGCCATTTGTTTGTGCTTTCTGGGTTAAGCTGTGTTTCACACACATCCCACTTGTCCAGGTTGCTCCAGTCCCAGCCAGCCTGGCCCGGGACCATTGCAGGTTCCCTGGGCTGTTCTCTGGTGGGAGCAGCCAGATTTGCTGGCTTGCCAAAGCCAAAGGTTTGCTGGCTTTGGCTTTGGCAGCCCCTCCAAAAGTTAACTGGGATAATCCTTCCCTGGCTTATCCCTTTGTCGTGGGACACCTCATGGACAGGAGTCTGGAAGTTACATTCGCTTGTGGTTTCCCAAGGAAAGGCCAATGGGGACATCACCTTTTAGTTTCACATTGGGGAATTCTAATCTGCACATTAGGAAATGAGAATAAACTGGTTGGGATTATAAATTCCTGCTATTCTCTCCCCAAAAAAACCAGCCAGAGAGCACAGGGAAGAAGGAGGAGCCCCTTGCACAGGTTATCCAGAAAAATAAGTGGCTGCCCCATGCCTGGAAGTGTTCAAGGCTGGGATGGACATGGCTTGGAGCTACCTGGGGTAGTGGAATAGGTGATCCTTAAAACCCCTTTCCAACCCAAACTGGCTGTGATTCCATGGCCCTACATTTTGGGGAATTTTTGGATAATGTGCAGGGCGCATAGAAATTTTATTTTGGCAGTTACCGGGTACTTAGCACCTTATTGCTTTTTGCTTTTATCTTGTCACAGCCAGTAAAAGCCTTGAATTAAGGAGAATTACTCTGGCCAGGGGATTTTTCAGGCTGTGTTTAAAATACTGTAAAAGACCAAACCATAAATCCTCGGGAAGACGCTGTGGGCCTCCGTGGGGTGATATGTATTCAGCACATACAGATAATTTGTTAACAAGGCCTTTTGCCCACTTTGGACAGATGCACTTACTGTTTTCAATCTTCATGGTTAATTATTCGATTTGGGGTTGATGCTGGAACACCCTGACTCCTAATCACCGCTCTTTGTTGGGAGTCCATTATACTGGAACTGCCGGAGTGCTCCCGGTGACCTTGAACTGACATTATAAGCTGGTTCTAATCTTTCCACTCTATATTTCTTCCCTTTGTGCCTGCCTTTGTGCGGCTGCTGCCGCTTAGCATCACAATGGGGCTGCCCCTGAGCCCCGCGGCTGACTCGGCGCGCTCGGCCCGCCACGCGCTGTCGCTGATCGCCACCGCCCGCCCGCCCGCCTTCATCACCACCATCGCCAAGGAGGTGAGCGGGGCTGGGGCTGGGGTGGGCACCGTGGGCAGGATGGGGCTGGGGCTCTGCTGGGATGGGCACCGGCACCGGGCACCGGCCCAGGCTGCGGTCAGGGATGCACACAGGGCTTGGGGGGCACACGGAGCCGGTGCCCGGTGCCAGCGGTGTCCCTGGTGCCCAGGTGCACCGGCACACGGCGCTGGCGGCCAACACGCAGTCGCAGCAGAACATCCACACCAGCACGCTGGCCCGCGCCAAGGGCGAGATCCTGCGCGTCATCGAGATCCTCATCGACAAGATGCCCTCCGACGTGGTGGACCTGCTGGTGGAGGTGAGGCCCCGGCTCCACCCCAGGGGCTGCTTGCCCTGTGCGCTTCGGGACTAGAAAGGATCTGGTCTGTGTTTCACAAATTTTACATTGCTGGGGAAAATATCCCAAGCTAAAGCAGCTCAAAGCCAGGCCGGACACAGCTTGGGGGGGATGACCCTGAGATCTCAGCTGATGGTAGTTTTTGTTTGCAAGGTGATGGACATCATCATGTACTGCCTGGAGGGGTCTTTGGTTAAGAAGAAGGGTCTTCAGGAATGTTTCCCAGCCATCTGCAGGTGAGCCCTTCCTACGGGAATACTATGAAATAAATGATAGGATCACCAGCTAGATATATTTCTAATTAAGAGTGGAACGGTCTTTTAGGTGACACAACAAAGAGTAAAAGGTGATTTATAAAATGGGAGCATTTCCAGTGTCTTTAAAGATGAATAAATATCCCAGTCATCCTCTTAAACTGGTCCAGCCCATAAATTCTAATAATCACCTGTCAGCCGTTACATTTTAATTTAATAACCTATTAAAATACGGAATACTTTCACAGAAAGAACAATTATCCCATTGCCAGGCTGGATCCTGATGTAATGATCTTCCTCCTTCCTGATGCTTTAAGTGGCTTTCCTTAAAACGTAAAGGGAAGGATAAATGGGAACGAGTGCCCAATCTCCCTATTGCTGTGCATATTTATAGCCACCCAGTATTTTAAATTCTCTGCTAATATTTCCTGGTTATAGCCAGTGTAAAAATGATGCAGCACCCAGCGATGGAGGGAAATTGCAGCAGGCCACAGCAGGTGGGGGGATCTCTGCAGAGATTCCAGGGAAGCACTGTTTTCCCTGCACAAAAACCAGGGATTCTCTGCCTTCTCTTCTGTTCTTTCTTGATTTCCCCCGTGTTTCATCCTGCCTTCCTTGCCAGCTGCCATCCTCTCACACATAGCAGTTGCTATGGCACTGGGAATCCCCAGGAACCAGCAGAGAGGTCTGAAAGGTGGCTTGTTTGAAGCCCTAAATATGCTTAATACCATTTTTGAGACTGATTTCAGGTATTTCTGGTGCATTTTGGTAGAGGGAAATTTAGCTGCAAAATTGCAGCATAATTCGGGATGCAGCTGGCACTTCCACAGGTCTGCTCTCCTGTGATAAGGCACAGTGATATCCCCAAGGATTTGGATTTGCAATTAGGATTTAGTAAGTGGTGAAATTCCTTGGATTTTGCAGCTGCTGGAATTCCAATAAATGCCCCGGGGTCACACTGGGTGTTCAGGACTATTGCAGCCTTTACCCCAAGGGTGTCACTGGAGTCCTTTTCCTTTATGCCCATCAGAAACTGATGAGTTTGCTTATTTCCACTTGCCTTCCTTTCTGTGTGACTTTGATGGGAAATGCCCTCAGTCACACAGGGTTACACTGTGTGGGTACACCCATGGCCATCAGGGAGCTGGTGGTTATTCCATAGATTATTCCCAAATAAACAAATCAATCTGAGGGATAAATCTGCTCAGGTTCCATGGTAACATCAGCTGGTTCTGTGCAATGCCAGGTGTTACACTGGCAGCGAGTGGATCTTTAAATAATCTCTCAGTTCCAGCCATTAGTGAGTGCCAGATGAGTGTGAGGTGCCAGCCCCAGCCCAGTGGCACCAGATGAGTGTGAGGTGCCAGCCCCAGCCCAGTGGCACCAGATGAGTGTGAGGTGCCAGCCCCACCCCGCTGGCACCCAGATGAGTGTGATGTGCCAGCCCCACCCCAGTGGCACCAGATGAGTGTGAGGTGCCAGCCCCAGCGCAGTGGCACCAGGTGCCAGTCCCAGCGCAGTGGCACCAGATGAGTGTGAGGTGCCAGCCCCACCCTGCTGGCACCCAGATGAGTGTGCCAGCCCCAGCTCCCTGTGCCATTGTCCCCCCAGGTTCTACATGGTGAGTTACTACGAGCGCAGCCACCGCATCGCCGTGGGCGCCCGTCACGGCTCCGTGGCGCTCTACGACATCCGCACGGGCAAGTGCCAGGTGAGAGCGGCTGGGGTAACCAGGACGGGTCCTTTTCAGGGTTAGTTACTGTTCATGAGGTACAAAATATGGCCAGATGGATTACTGTGGGGTAGCACCATCTACTGGATACACATTCCTGCTTCCCAAATCTGATTTTATGCATAGTTTCTCACAACTGCACACTTTTCTGGCTGCTCAAAAACAAGGAATAGCTTGAAACAGCTGTGCCAGTGAAGAAAAGCTCAGATTTTTCATTTCCTTTCCTGTGAGGGTTTTTGGGATCCTGAAAAGCATTTTGGATTTGGTTTTTTTTCCCCTTCCAGGTAATTTTAATTTTTTGAGAAAGGTGGTTGTAGGAACTGACTGAGAAATTACTTGGAATGATCAATAGGATGATGGATACCAAAAACCCCCCTTATTAACAAAAAATAAACCAGCATTTATCTAGGATGGGGTTTCCCCTCAGTAAAATTTACTGTGTTAGTAGACTGTATTATGACTGTTCCAAATGCAAACACTGAATCTATTTTTCCATAACTCCATATCCAAGCAGGTTCTTTCTCCTCCTCCCCCAGTGAAATGAGTTTGTGACCCCTCCCAGGGTGCTGCTGCTGGCTCCATGGGGTGTTTGGGGCTGGCAGTGCCCTTCCCATGGCCATTGATCTGCCCTTCAGCTGCTGGCAGCTCCCAGAGCTCCCAGGGCTGGCTGTTGATTATTCATTCCCACAGCAGCTCGCAGGGTATTGACCCAGAGCCGCTCGCTGCGATGGCTCTGCTCCCTCACCCATCTCCGTGGGGCTCCTGATAAACTGCCTGGGAGCTCCTGGGAGCCTCAGCCAGCTTCTCCCTCTGGGAGCCAGCCCATCCTCAGCAGGGCATTTCCCTCTGGGAGCCAGCCCGTCCTCAGCAGGGCATTTCCCTCTGGGAGCCTCAGCCAGGGCATTTCCTTCTGGGAGCCTCAGCGGGGCATTTCCCTCTGGGAGCCTCAGCAGGGCATTTCCCTCTGGGAGCAGCTCCTCCTCAGCCAGAGTATCATGGAGGATCCATGCCCTGCACTCAGGTGCTGTCCCACACAGCAGCAGCAGCTGCCTCACATGTTCCCCCTCTATATTCCTCCTCATATTCCCCCTCATATTTTCCCTCACACATTCCCCCTCCGTCTTCCCCTTCACACATTCCTGCTCAATATTCCCCCTCACATATTCCTCCTCCATTTTCCCCCTCACACAATCCTGCTCCATCTTCCCCCTCACACATTCCCCCTCACATATTCCCCCTCCATATTCCCCCTCACACATTCCTCTTCATATTTCCCCTCATACATTCCCCCTCACATATTGCTCCTCCATATTCCCCCTCACACAATCCCGCTCCATATTCCCCCTCACTCATTCCTCCTCCATGTTCCTGCTCCATATTCCCCCTCACACAATCCCCCTCACATATTCTCCCTCCATATTCCTACCTACATGTTTCCCCTCACACATTCCTGCTCAGTATTCCCCCTCACATATTCCCCTTCCATATTTCCCCTCACATATTCCCCTTCCATATTCCCCCTCACACATTCCCCCTCACATATTGCCCCTCCATATTCCCCCTCACATATTCCCCCTCACATATTCCCTCTCACACAATCCCGCTCCATATTCCCCCTCACATATTCCCCCTCCATATTCCCCCTCACATATTCCCCCTTCATATTCCCCCCTCACTCATTCCCCCTCACACATTCCCCTTCATATTCCCCCTCACACATTCCCCCTCACACATTCCCCCTCACATATTCCCCCTCACACAATCCCGCTCCATATTCCCCCTCACATATTCCCCCTTCATATTCGCCCCTCACACAATCCCCCTCACATATTCCCCCTCACATATTCCCCCTCCATATTCCCCCTCACATATTCCCCCTTCATATTCCCCCCTCACACATTCCCCCTCACATATTCCCCCTCACACAATCCCGCTCCATATTCCCCCTCACATATTCCCCCTCACACATTTCCCCTCACATATTCCTGCTCCATATTCCCCCTCACACAATCCCGCTCCATATTCCCCTCCATATTCCCCCTCACACATTCCCCCTCACATATTCCCCCTCACACAATCCCGCTCCATATTCCCCCTCAGTCATTCCTCCTCCATGTTCCCCCTCACATATTCCCCCTCACACAATCCCACTCCATATTCCCCCTCAGTCATTCCTCCTCCATGTTCCTCCTCCCACATTCCCCCGCAGAGATTTCAGGGATCCCGTTCTGAAGCTCCAAATTCCCCCCAGACGAACTCCATGTTAATTTTGGGAGTAAGCAGCAGCAGTATTTGCTGTGGACTCCATGCTTTCCCAGCGAGAGCAGCAGTGGGTTTGTGGCAGGTTCTTTGAGCTCCTGAAATGCCTGCACAGAGGGGAGGTCAGGCTGAGATGAGATCTGGGATTTGATAAAGATAATTGATGCTGCACAGGGAATTGGAAAGCAGTGCCGAGAGCAGCAGCTCCACCTGGAAATGTGCCCTTTGTTTGCCCAGCTCGGAACCCCGCGGCCACAGTACACGGGATTAAACACCAATGGCAAATTCTATCCCAAAATAAACCCCTTGGATTAATAATTACAGCTATAATGCATCTACAACAATACTAAAAGGATTAGGCAGCAGGATTAAGGTATCGTTGAGCACAAGCTCTGTTTGCCCACTTAAACACTAAAATAATACTAAATTCCAACCAAATTATTAATATTTTGTATAAGATTCCTAATTATTAACACACAGCCAAAAATCCTGCACTTAAAGGTGCAGTAACACAGGAAATACTGATGCCATAAGTACTATTTTATATCAAATTAAACACTAAAATGAGGCTGGAGAGAGAGATTGCAGGTAACTGAATTTTAGGATACCTGATCGTTGCTTTTGGGATGATGGGAAAATATTCATATTTTCCCAGACAAATTCTTGCTGAGTACCAGAGTCTGGCCCAAAATCCCCCAATTAATTCCTCAGTACAAGTTCTTTAATTATCTTCTTTTCCTTTACGACCGTATTTGGGTCTATAAGGAGAGACCTCTGAAATATTCCATTTTTATCGATTAATCTTGGGATTCATCATAAATATTTAGAGCTGCATTTCAGAAATACATGTAATTTTTGTACCTAAAACCTGGGTCATTTGCACCGGAAGATTAAAGAGAAACATAAGTTATTTTGGGTTTATTTCAAAGCAAAAACTACTTTTAAGCCTGGGCTGGAATCAATACTGTTTGGTCCTGGGTCCTTCCAGAATTAAAACCCCAGCAATCCGAGCATTAATTGGATTGTGCAGGGCTGATTTTATTTCAGTCCTGGATGCCTTGGCAAAGTTTGATTTATGTGGAAGGCAGAAAAGGATTTAATATTCCATTTGGAATGAATTGTGGCTTGGCTTAATTAATTACAGGGTAAAAGATGCTGTTCTTGAAAACAGTGCTTTAAAGGTGTTTGTGCTGCATCTCCAGGCAAACCAGGTCATGGAAAGCAGCTCCTGAAATTTCAGAGAAAAGGGAATTCCTGAGTGTAACCTCAATTGGATAAAGGCCTTTTCTAAACATAGAAACAACATAGAGGAAGGGGCTTTCATTGATTTATTTATGAAATCAAATTAATAAAGGTGCTGAAACCGGTGTGGGTTCATAGAGATTTCCCTTACACCGGTTCAAAAACAGGGATTTCTTTTGAAAGGCGTGGTGGGGCCATTTTGCATGTGTGACTGTAAATGGATCAGCGTGGGTTTTTACATCACTTCAGTGGCACAGAGCGGTTCAGTGGAGACTGTCCCGAGCCCTGGGTTTGGAGCTGGGTTTCTGGGATGGCTGCAGGGGGTGCAGGAGGCTCCCAGGAGCGTTCCCTTCCCATTCACACCCTGCAGAGGGAAGCTGGAAGCAGCTGCTTCACTTCCTGGTGGAAAACACGAGCCGAGAGCACAAAAATCCTGCCTGGGAAGGATTAGCATCAATTAGAGAAGCACTTCCTTTAAATAACAAAGCAGCTGCATTCCCTGGAGGACTTGTACTTCTTGGAACGAGTTCCAGGAGTAAAAAGAGCAACAAGTGTGCTGCTCCTATTGATTTCTACCTTTGTCTCACCAAAACATATTTTATTGACAAGTGCTCCGTGCTTGTTAAGTGCTAAAGAGTGGGATGGGGCTAAACTAATTAACTGTGGGGATCCCATTAAAGAGAGAGATCTGGGGTTCACTCCCCTTTTCCACCAGGAATAAATGAATATCTTAATGGATTGTTAATTTATCAGGCTCATTCCAGGTGCACACCCCGAGCAGGGCTTTTAATAACCCGGGCCTGGGCACAGGAGCCCTGCTAATGGGGTTTGCTAGTGCTGATCCAGGAGGGAAGGGGATGTTCCATGTGGATATCACCTTGGATTTGATGCACACTTGGGCTTTTGGATGCTGTTTGGGGTTACTGCTGTGGGAGAGGAGCTCTGGGGAGCATTTCTGTGGGGGGCTGTTGTTGCCAGCTCGTGGCTGCCCCTCATTGCCCCGCTGTGCCCTGTTCCCAGACCATCCACGGCCACAAGGGACCCATCACTGCCGTGGCCTTCGCCCCCGACGGCCGCTACCTGGCCACCTACTCCAACTGCGACAGCCACCTCTGCTTCTGGCAGGTGAGCACACCCGGGGCTGTCCCTGCTGTGCGGGCGGTTCCAGCAGGGCAAACATCCCCAGGAAGGGAGGGAGGGCACGGCGGGGCTGGGCTTGGAGCAGCCTGATGCTTGAAATCCCTCCCAGCCCACACACAAGGGGTTAAACAGCCTCTGTGCCGTTCTCAAGTGTGACCTCGTGCGCCGGTGATTTTTCCCTTCCGTGTCCTGTTTGGCACGATTATTAATGCAGGAAAATCAGGCACATTAGTCATCCTAAAAGGGTTATTACTCAGGATGATTTAAATTGTGAAAGTGTCACAGGCGGGGCTCGCCCGCTGCCGGCCGGGATGCCGTGATTTACACCCTGACACGGGTACTGCTGGGGGCTCAGGGCAGTGAAACACCCCGGGCTTTGCGGGGCACAGAAATGCTGCCATGCTTGTGGGGGCACGGAGAGTTTGGAGCTGGCACCAGCAGTGCAAACCCAGCTGCTCCCTGGAGGTGTCCAAGGTTAGGCAGGGCTTGGAGCACCGAGTGGGGATGGCAGGGTGGGCTCTGAGGTGCCTTCCCTCCAAGGCAGCGCTCGCTGTGCCGCACGGGCAGTGCCACAGCCCGGCGCTGGTGCCCTCTGTGCCGTGGGCATCGCTGCCCTCAGAGGGGAGCTGAGCCGGGCTGTGTCCCCAGATGAACACGTCCCTGCTGGGCAGCATCGGCATGCTGAACTCGGCGCCCCAGCTGCGCTGCGTCAAGACGTACCAGGTGCCGCCGGTGCAGCCGGCCTCGCCCGGCTCGCACACCGCGCTGCGCCTGGCCCGCCTCATCTGGACCTCCAACCGCAACATCATCCTCATGGCCCACGACGGCAGGGAGCACCGCTTCATGGTCTAGGTGAGCGTGGGCACAGGGCACGGCTCAACGCTCTGAGTCAGCCTGCCCGGGCACCGGGAGCGGTGCCAGAGCTGTGCCAGGGAGCACCGGCACCTGGGAAGGGCTTGCCAGGGTCTGAGGGGATCAGCCAGGGAGTGAGGGGCTCAGCCGGGATATGAGGGGATCAGCCAGGGAGTGAGGGGCTCAGCCGGGATATGAGGGGATAAGCCGGGATCTGAGGGAGGCCTGCCCAGAATCTGAGGCAATCCTGCCCACGATCTGAGGGAGGCCTGCCCATATCTGAGGGACCCCTGCCCAGATCTGAGGCAATCCTGCCCAGAATCTGAGGCAATCGTGCCCACGATCTGAGGGAATCCTGCCGACAATCTGAGGGAGGCCTGCCACATCTGAGGGATCCCTGCCCAGACCTGAGGGATCCCTGCCCAGACCTGAGGGATCCCTGCCCAGATCTGAGGGAGCCCTGCCCAGACCTGAGGCAATCCTGCCCAGATCTGAGGGATCCCTGCCCTGGTCTGAGGGATTCCTCCCCAGATCTGAGGGAGCCCTGCCCAAACCTGAGGGATCCCTGCCCAGATCTGAGGGAATCCTGCCCAGGATCTGAGGGATCCTTGCCCATATCTGAGGGATTCCTCCCCAGATATGAGGGATCCCTGCCCAGATCTGAGGGTCTCAGCTGGGATCTGAGGGAATCCTGCCCAGGATCTGAGGGAGGCCTGCCACATCTGAGGGATCCCTGCCCAGACCTGAGGGATCCCTGCCCAGACCTGAGGGATCCCTGCCCAGATCTGAGGGATCCCTGCCCAGGATCTGAGGGGCTCAGCCAGGATCTGAAGCAATCCTGCCCAGATCTGAGGGATCCCTGCCCTGGTCTGAGGGGCTGAGCCCACCCTTGCCGGCCGGCCGGTGGCACTGACAGCCTTTCGGTGCCCCCAGCAGGAGGAGGGCGCGGGGGCAGAGCGGGATCGGGATCGGGATCGGGATGAGGAGCAGCTCCTCCCGAAGGCGGCTGGGCCCGGCCCCGCGGCGCTGGATGTCACCCGACCCCGTTTCCCCGCGCAGAATGTCAGTGTTTACCGCAAAGGCTCGTGTTTACATGGACGTGCTGCCCCGGAGCCAGGCATTGGCGGGAACGGGGCTGCGATGTGCTGATCCCAAGGCTCCTTCCTCAGGGGATTGCAAGTGCTGCTGTGCCCAGGCCGGAGGAAAAATGGTAGTCCACGTGTAAATAAATAATTTTAAAATCCTGTTCAATGGCAGGCTTGGAAAAAAAGCAGTATTTATATAGAAAGGTGGTTTTTGCCACCAGTGCAGGTATTTATTTAAATAAAGGACAAAGGGGGCCATTTTGAATGGAAAAATTATCAAAATTATGGAAAAAATGAATTATTGACTGGATGTACTGAAATATTTCCTTCAGTAGGAATATTCCTGTGTGACACTCGCTGTGACTGTGTTTCCTTCTTACATATCTGATTCTGTGGAACATTTTGTGTGAAATTTTCTGTTTACTGCTCATGGGAAAGAGAAGATATCTCTGTAATCCTTTTATTTCAGTATCTCTGTTTGTGCAGCTTTTCCTTGGCTGCAGAGCTCGCACCTGAGGCTGGCACTACCTGCTAAGCTAAACATGGTACTTGTTCCCAAAAATGCAGGAATTCATTTGTCACATGGCTCCCAAAGAGGAAGCGAATGCGTTTTGTTCCGCCTCGGGTGGTCGGTGTGGGATTTGCAGCTCCATATCTGTGTGCTCGGAGCTGAGCAGGGCTATGCCCAGCTGCTGTGCCAGGGCTGTGCCCGTCCCCGCTGCCAGCTTCGCGTGTCCTTGGCGCTGCTTGGTCCCTGTGTGCGTGCAGCTGTCCCTGCATGGGGGGATGGAGAGCCCTGGGGCGGCCCCAGGGTCTGCTTCTCCACCCTCCCTGCCCTCCGTGCATTGACATTCCCGGTGGAAATATGCTCGTGGAATAAAACCCGACTGAAAAAACGTGTTGGCTTGCCTGGCTGTCAGTGATCTCCTGCTGATGGTGCATCAGGAATCTCAGTTTCCCCCATTTCCTTTGGAGGGAGTGAGAGCAGGATCCTGCTCTGCAATGGTTTGGGTTGGGAGGATATTAAGAAATGCTGTAGGAAACTTCACCAGCATTAATACTTTTGTCTGAAGAACAACAACAAAAAATCTGGAGGGGAGCCTCCGGTGTGATAAATTGACACTCGGTCCAGCGGTTGCCTGGAGCGCGCTTTGAAGCGGGAGAGGCTCCTGGGGAACTTCCCCCTCTCTCTGATGTCTGAAAATTAAAAATTAATCCGCTATGAAAAATTAAAAGGTGAAACTTTCTGCTCTTTCAGCAGCAGAGCTTTTGGAATGCTGATGTGGGGCTTGGAATGGAGGCTGAGTGACATCTCTGGGAACATCACCGTGGGCTGGCGCATTCTAATATCAGATTTTAATTGATTTTTGTCAATTGGAAACCTGTTTGCGAGGACTGGAGATGCCTAAAAAGGGGTAAATATTTATTTATTGATGTAAATAACCTTAAACAGGCATTTACTCACTCCTGCAGAGCTACTCACAGCTTACAACACAGTGAAAGGAGACCGATGCTTCCAGCTTGGAAGCCGGTGAGGATGCCGGCTGAAACGGAGGCAGAGCCCCCGTGCAGTGTGTGCCTGCAGCCAGGGATGCAGCCGAGCCGAAAGCGCCGTGTCCCAGCCCCGCTGCCAGGGAGCCGTGGGGAGAGCAGAGATGAGCTCCCATCAAGTGCACTGGCTTGGAAAATGGGGAAGGGTTAGGGTCAGGCGCACACGGTCCCGGGGGAAGCGCTGCCGGGGGAAATGGGAAGAGCTGCAGCCGCCTCTGCTGTGATTGCTCCTTTCAGAGTCAATTTTCTGTGGCTTCAGTTGTCCAGAGCCATCACCTGCTCCTGGCTGTGCTGTGGGAGGGGGGTACAGAACCCTGGAGTGGTTTGGGCTGGAAGGGCCCTGAAAGCTCAGCCAGCTCCAGCCCTGGGACACAGCTCAGGATAGCAGCTCCCTAAAGGAATTCTGTCAGACACACGGTGGGCACACTGGGAAGGAGGATAAATGGGACTCATGGACTCAGAACCACACACTGCACTGCTGGGATGCAGGGAATCCTCTGTGCCTGGGGCCTGTCCCGTGGCATGTGGGTTCCAGCTCAGAGGAATAAAACCATAAAGAGATAAAACACTTTTTTCTCCCAAACTGGAGGTTTGGATAGTTAACTGCTCCTGAACATGGGAGCTGGAAATGGTCACCCTCCATCTACACCAGTGGCACCCAGGGAGCCACTGCTGTGGGCACATGGAGCCCTGGCAGGCTGGAATGGCTGGAATGGCTGGAATGCCGTGCCCTGCTGGGAAGGTGCCCAGGGAGCCCTGGCAGGCTGGAATGGCTGGAATGGCTGGAATGCCGTGCCCTGCTGGGAAGGTGCCCAGGGAGCCCTGGCAGGCTGGAATGGCTGGAATGGCTGGAATGCCGTGCCCTGCCGGGAAGGTGCCCAGGGAGCCCCCCCAGCTGCTCCTCGGAGCATCTTGTCCAACTCTGCTAAAGGATTTAAACACCCGTTGGAATTAATCTGCTGGATAAAACCTTTTCTTCATAGTCTCCATTAATCACCCGTCCTTGCCGTAGATCCTCGCAGGAAAATAGATTTTTAAACCTGTCAGCTGTGGTTTTGTGGGATTCGTTTCGTGCCTGCTCTGTCTGTTCTCCTGCACTGCCGGGGAGGAGGGAGACAATTACAAACTCCGGGTGCTCGTTGCTGCCCCGAGCCCGGAGCTGGGAATTGTGTAACCACTGGGTGGGCTGGGGCATTAAATACTGAGTTTGCAAGGCAGGAGATTGGCAGGGCTGAAAATCCGTGCCGAGCCGCCTCCCTGGGACAGCGGCGGATTCGGGAAGGCAGCGAGGCTCCAGCGCTGGGGGCAGCACTCACACAGCTCGCCCGAAGCTCATCCCCGACATCGAGCTCACGGAGGGCAGGTTTCCTTCCATCCACACCGGCCCCACCCGTGTCCCGCGGGCCGCTCGTGGGTGGGATCCCGCAGGATGCGGTACCGAACCCAGCTCCCTCGCTGGCATCAGTAATGGATGGAGGCGGAACTGCGGGGCCCGAGGGGGAAACACTTCCAGGAAAGGCGGCGGAGGAGCCCCCGGGGGAGCGGCGCGCAGGGAGCGCGGCTGTGGCTGCCCAACGGAGCCGAGCCATTAGCGCGGCTCTGCCGGGAAGGGCGGCGGCGCTGCCAGCCCTGCCGTGCCGGGCGGGGACGCACTGCCAGCCCCGGGGACACGCCGGGGACACGCCGGGACCCCAGGGCACGCGGGGCGCACACAGGGACACGGGGCACGCAGAGAGACCCAGGGCATGCAGAGGGACACAGGGCATGCAGGGCGCACACAGGGGCACGGGGCACGCAGAGAGACCCAGGGCATGCGGGGTGCACACAGGGACACAGGGCATGCAGAGGGACCCAGGGCACGCAGGGCACTCACAGGGACACAGGGCATGCAGGGCACTCCGGGGGACACAGAGCACTCAGAGGAACCCAGGGCACACATAGAGGGACCCAGGGCACACACAGGGCACGCAGGGCACTCACAGGGACACAGCACTCAGAGGAACCCAGGGCACACACACAGGGACCCAGGGCACACACAGAGCACCCCGAGGAAGCAGCCATGGATGAAGCAGCACCGGCAGAGCAGCAGGACCGTGCTCTCCCCTGTTCCCGCAGCAGAGACCGAGCCCAGCCCCAGGCTGAGCTGTTTGCCCTGTCTGAGCACGGGCCAAGGGGTAAAACGCAGATGTATTTATTCTGGTTTAGCCCCCAGAGGAAGGGGAGGGAATCGGGAGCACATTGCTGGCTGGGAGGGCGGGCAGGCCCTGGCACCGGTGCCCAGAGCAGCTGTGGCAGTGTCCCAGGCCGGGCTGGGCAGCGGGAGGTGTCCCTGCCATGGCACAGCTGGCACTGCATGGGCTCTGAGCTCCTTCCCAGCCCGGAGTTCTGTGACTGGCAGCACAGCCCACAGGGGAGGCTGCTCCGGGAGGGACACGGCCCATCACCGAGCTCCTTTTCCATATGGAGGGATCCATACGCCCGTATGACATTTCTAGGACACGCTATTTTTGCCTCGTGAGGGGGCTGGAAACGTCAGAGTGGCTTTCAAGAAATGAAAGCACCCTATTTCAGCTGAGAAAATTGTTCTTGCTGATTAACCTCGAGCTTTTGCACAGTGTCTCTGGTGACACAATCCCACAGGCTCTGAGGTGAGGAGGACAGGTGTGGTGGAGCTGCTGGGATGTGCAGTGGGTAAAAGGGCCCAAATGGGGTTTGGAAACCTCTCGAGCTGCTCCATGGGGATGTGTTGGGGTGCTGAAAGTGGTGACCCTGAAAAGTAACCCCCCAAAACTGCAGCTCCTCAGCAAAGAGCAGTGGGACACAACAGCCTGGAAGTTACAGAAGTAATTCCCTGATGGAAAGCAACCACAGATTTAGGTTGGCAAAAAGGCAAAAAATAAATTCCCCTAAACTTCTTGTACTTCATTTGCTCCAGAGTTTGCAAAATTTCTCAAGTTCATTGGTTATTTTTTTTTTTTTATGCAGGAAATTCCATGAAAATGATGACAATTCTGGGAGGTGAAAACCAGCCCATCTCTGAGAGTGTAGATCCAGCGGGGGGGATTTAGCTCTTCCAGCCTAGAGACACACCAACTGCAGTGTGGAGAGGCTCCCAGACTTTCTTTCCCTTTCTTTTTTCCCTTTTTTCTCCGTGGGGATAATAATAACAGTGTCAAGGACACCATTCAAGGCGATGCCTGGAGAGCTATTCAGTCCAGGCCTATTTACGGCCATTATAAAATGCCTGTGGATAGTTCAACGACCGATTTTCAAGAGTCTTTCTCTACCTTTTGAAGGCTCAGGAAAATCTATCAAACTGCAGAAATTAAGCTATTTTTCTTCGGGGGAAGAGAAACAGAGCAGGGAGCTTCTCACATTAAAATGCTGCCGTAGATTCCCGATGAATGAAAAATTGCCCGGCATAATAATGAGCTGGGAGATGGATTTTGAAGCAGCTTAAAGCTCTGTGGCAGCAGTGCTGGGGATTTGGAGGTGAAAGATGGAGGGTCTCTGGGAGCTGCTGTTCCCACATCCATCCAGGGAGCGAGGGATGAAATGGGCTCCCAGCACAATCTGGCTCTCAAGGCCATCCCAACCCACAAATGGAGCCCACTGGCGTTTCCAAAGCCTCCAGTTCCATTTCACTGAGTGGGGAGCACGTTTATTTTTCCCTTCCAAGGTGCCAGCTCCCTCGTGTGTGTAACCACAGAGCATCACCTCCCTGTCCTGCAGGCAGAGCCCAGCCCACTTCCCACCAGGAGGGGAGGCCCAAACAGGGCACATCCCTGGCACAGCCTCCGAGGGCCCCTGGGAGTGCCATGTCCTGCCTGTCCCCTGCTGTCCCACACCCCAGTGCCATGTCCTGCATGTCCCCTGCTGTCCCACACCCCAGCCGTGCCATGGGAGTGCCATGGTGCCGCTGTCCTGCATGTCCCCTGCTGTCCCACACCCCAGTGCCATGTCCTGCATGTCCCCTGCTGTCCCACACCCCAATGCCATGTCCTGCATGTCCCCTGCTGTCCCACACCCCAGCCGTGCCATGGTGCCACTGTCCTGCCTGTCCCCTGCTGTCCCACACCCCAGCCGTGCCATGGGAGTGCCATGGTGCCACTGTCCTGCATGTCCCCTGCTGTCCCACACCCCAGCCGTGCCATGGGAGTGCCATGGTGCCGCTGTCCTGCATGTCCCCTGCTGTCCCACACCCCAGCCGTGCCATGGGGGATGCCATGGTGCCGCTGTCCCACACCCCAGCCGTGCCATGGGAGTGCCATGGTGCCGCTGTCCTGCCTGTCCCCTGCTGTCCCACACCCCAGCTGTGCCATGGTGCCGCTGTCCTGCATGTCCCCTGCTGTCCCACACCCCAGCCGTGCCATGGGAGTGCCATGGTGCCGCTGTCCTGCATGTCCCCTGCTGTCCCACACCCATGGGGGATGCCCTGCCCTGCCCTGCCCTGCCCTGCCCCTCCCTGGACAGCCCATCCTGCTTTCAGGGCCTGCTGTGCAAGATCCCCTCCCATCCCAGGTTCCCTTTTTGTGCCCTCCATCGATTGTGTCTGCCCGAGCCCCCGGTCTGTACACGGCAATATGAATAAATGATGCCCTGGGGATGGAGGGGATTTGGAGCTGCCACGTGCTGCTGGGGTAAAACCCTTCCCTTTCCAACAGCCTGTGCCACTCCTGCATTTTCTTTTCTGCTGCCGAGGCTTTTGCTTCCCGTTAGAGCAGGAGCTGTGTCCAAGGCACTCCTGAGGGACGAGAGCTCGGCTGCTGAATTTCCAGGGCTGGCACGGAGCTGTCAGCGCTCCAGGACCCTCTGCTGCGGGCTGGATTTACAGCAGCAAGCAGGAATTTGGGAAATGGGGGAGCGTGCCTGGGGGTTGTTCCCTGCTGGGACACAGCAGAGGTGCCCAGCAAGGTGCAAGGGGATGGGGGGCACACCACACGGCTCTGGAGCCCCGGGAGGACAGGGACAGCCCTCGGCGGAATGTCACTGTCCCCAGGGGGGTGCAGGAGCGGCCAGGGCAGCCCGGAATGTCGCTGTCCCCAGCTGGCTGCAGCAGCAGCGCTCCCTCCGCCTCCCCGGAGCGGCGCTGCCGGAGCAGGCGGGGCCGGGCCGGGGCTCAGGTGTGTCCTGGGCCCCTGTGAGCCCCCTGAGCCCCCCGTGAGCCCCCTGTGAGCCCCCAGTGAGCCCCCGGCTCCCCGCAGGACAGGCCGGTCCCCGCGGGCAGCAGCTGCCCGCTCCCGTGGGAAAGGCGCCGCGCCGCTCTTGCCGCCGCCGCCGCAGCACTTTGTTCTTTGTGAAAAGCGGGAGCTGCAGCCGCTCTTTGTGCCGCCGATTTGAATTTGACCCTTTCCAACACCAAAAATCGATATTCCCGGGGAGAAGCAGTGGGTGCTATTTTTCCAAGCCCTGTTTACAGCGGAGCGCTCCTCGAGGCAGATGTTATCTCGCGGACTTTACCAAATTTTACAAAGCATTCTCTGAGCACATAATGACAGTATTATCTTTGTCCACCTGCTGAGAGGAGCGGTGGGCTCACAATAAATATCGGCTTCCGAGACGGGCGAGTCAGAGTCCGTCTTATCTGTCCAGATGGGGGGAAAAAAGGCCCTAATTTACATCGCAGAAAGCACTGGGGTGTGACAAAGGTCATCGGCTGACACTGTACCCTCGGCTGCGATGAAAAATATACGAGTCAAGGCTGCATTGTGCGAGGGGTACCGGTGCCTTCCAGCGGCTCCTGCCCGAGCCGTGGCATCATTCCCTGGCTGGCAGAACGCAGCGGGTTTGCCACCGCGGGCCGGTTCACACAGCTCCTGTCCCGAGGAATCGCCTCCCGGCACTGACAGCACATCCTCGGCTCCGGGTCCAGCGCACCTCCCACCCAGTCTCCATTTCCAGGACGTTTTCTGGGTTTTACAAATACCCCACAATTAGTGAGTTAATGAGCTAATGAGGGAGTTCTAGCCAGCTTCCCTCTCATGCGAGACCCCACGGGATGCTCGCTGCTCAGCGTCTCAGCAGCAGATCCTGGCGCATCCCGGGGGGCACAGCCCATTACGGAGTGACAGATTCCTGGAATTAGCCATTAGATTAAGGTACACGGCCCTGGAATTAGCAAAGGCACGCGTGGTGCTGAGCTGGGACCGCGGGAGCTCAGCCAAACCAGCGGTGAGGGCTCTGCTCTGAGGGGCCGGGGGGCTCCGGCTGCTGGGGGGTCACTGTGGGACCTGTCCCGGTGCCCCCCAAAATGACAAAGAAAAATGAGTGGGGAGTCAGAAAAATCATTAACACAGCGCCTAATACAGTGGGAGAAATGTCAGTGGGGACGCTGAGCTAATGGGCTAGTCTCCTGCAGAATTTTATTATCTCCAAAGTTTTAAATAATGCATCGCGCTCGGATCCCCGTGTCCCTCCTGCCGTCGGCCCGTGATTCCCCAGCCCAGCACAAGCAAGCGGGAAACCAGAGACACTCACCCTTGCCTGCACGTTCTACAGGTAGTGATTGAGCCAAGATTTATTTATTAGTCAGGCTGTGATTGATTTAGAGGAGATTTGCTGGCTGGAGTTAATTACAGGCAATAACTGGCTGCGCTGGCTGCCTGGACAGTGCCTGCTTGGGACAACTACCTGGGGCAGTAAAGCCAAGGATATTCACT
The DNA here is from genome assembly GCF_047830755.1 of Zonotrichia albicollis. Taxonomy (NCBI): domain Eukaryota; kingdom Metazoa; phylum Chordata; class Aves; order Passeriformes; family Passerellidae; genus Zonotrichia; species Zonotrichia albicollis. The sequence goes on from NW_027428339.1 coordinate 283,530, forward strand.
TGGTTTGAGCAATGGCCTGTCCTGGAAGTGCTGGAGGCCAGGAGGAGCAGGAGGCAGGACAGGGAGCAGAGGAACGGCTCGGCGCTGGCACGAGTGGCACAGCCTGAGGGTGCCCCAGGTCACCCCAGGAGTGGCATGTCCACAGCCAACAGTCGCTGCCCTTCCGCCGGCTCTCAGGGTGTTAATTAATTAATTAATTAATTAATCAATCAATTAATCGTGTCTCCCTCGTTGGCTGTTTGGGTCAGGCTCCCCGTGCCCATCGCAGTGAGAGCACCCCGGGGAGCCCTTTGTTCCGCAGAGGTGAAAAATTGTACCCACAAAAAGAGTTCCCCCTGCGATCAATTCCCTCTAACAACTTTATTGATTAGCCGCAGTAACATCTCCCATTTATTAATTATGAAGAAGATGTTCCAGCGATTGCTTAAAGTTAACTGTGGTGCTTTCCCTGTGCCCTCAGGCCCAGCCCAGAGTGGCATCCCCGTCCCTGGAGGGATTTACAGCTTTGGGGATGTGGTGGCAAACCCAGCCTGGCAAGGGGCTGCTCCCACCTCAGGAACCTCAGGAACACGCCACCCCAAAACCCCAATGTCACCAGGGCTGAGGGGGCTCATCAACCGCCTTCACACCGTGAATGAAATGAAGGAGTCAAGCCAGGGCAAGGAAGGCCAGGAGCAAGCTGGAAGCAGGGGTAAGGAAGGAAAAGGAAGGTCAGAAAGAGGGTAATTAAGGAAATGCAGCACAGAGAAATTATACAAGAGAGGATTAGAAATGTACAATTGGTGTCGCTACCCGGGGCCATAAATCACCTGCGCGGGAAGGAGCTGCTGAAGGAAGCCCAGGGTGATGCTGGACTGATTATGAGTTTGAAATATGGCACGTTGGCAAAAAATCCACGGCGATTTATCTTCTGTCACCAACCATCCCAGGAAGGTGGCAGCCATCCCCACACAGCTCTTCTGAGACTGAAACTCCGCTGCTGAATTGATTTCTGAGCCTGCCAGCCCGCATTCGTCTGAGCGGGTAACAAATAACACAGGGAGGGAAAAATTGGGAAATCAAAGAGATCACAGTCACGGCAAAACAAATGGATGGGGGCAGGACAGGGATTTGGATAGCTCAGACTCCATTGACACCCTGCAAGCAAACAGAACCCCAAATAAGCCTTTAGCGTGGTGTCCTGGGTATGTAAAGATTTAATCACTCAGATTTGCAGCCCTACCCACACAGAGTGATTGCCAGCCCGAGAGAAGGGTGAAAATCTATACTTTTAGCAAATATCTAGATCTAAAAATAAGAGGGAGATACAAATCCTAGCAACGCAGAGGGGTTGGCTGGGAGGTGAATGAAATCTCTGCATGACAATATGAACATGTGCTGTAACTACAAAGCCCAGGCCAGGCTCCCAAAGGCCCTGCATGGGCACAGGGCAGCAGCAGGGCTGGGAGCCAGCCGGGAGGGCCTGGGGGGCTGGAGATGCTGCAGGGCCGGTGGGAGGCAAGGCAGGAGCCTGAGAAAAGCTCCAGAAGGATCTGCTGGCAGGAAGCATCAACCAAAAATAGGCAGTGGCAGGAATCAAGCCGAGAGTGGGGAAAATGGAGACGGCGATCAATACCCGGAGACCAGAAACACTGAGGATGTGAACAGGTTTTATTCCTGACCTGTGCTGCCAGGGGCTGAGCTGGAAACCTGATTTCTCTTAGACAATTCACAGGCATAGTTCAGAAAGGACTAAAAATGAACCATGTAAACGAGGGCATTGACTGCAAGGTGTCCCTGTGCCTTTAGCGCTCCCGAGCTGCTGCCAGGGGCTGGATGGGGGCCCTGGCACAGGGAAAGGGGGCCCTGGGGTGTCACAGCCCAGCTCAGGGACCAGGGATGTGCCTCTGTCCCCAGACAGTGCCTGCCTGCTGCCCTGAGGGTGAGGGAAGGGGTCCTGGGCATCCAGAGCGGATGGCAAACATCCATTCTGCAGCTCATCCACGGTGAGAACGGAGTGAGCAGGGAGGAGCTCAGAGCTGGACATGCATCCTCCCACAGACAATAATCCCAGCGCAGGGCTGGCTCCTGAGCACCTGGACCAGCCCCACTCCCACCCTACAGCAGGCCCAGAGCTCCAGCCCGGGATCCACAGCCTCTCCAGGACACTTCAGCGCCTCCCCGCTGGGAGAACTGCCCCCATTTCCTAAAAACATTGACCTAATTGGCCCTGGCACTGCGTTTCCCCGTGGGAGCCCAGCAGCAGCGCAGCACCTCAGCTCTCCTGCTGGCCCACTTCCACCCCGGACACAAGGAGGTCACGGGAGCAGCTTGCTTGGGATGGCCACGGCCTCACTGCCCTGAGTCCCAGGGCTCAGGGTCCTCCCCTGAGCACGGCAGGCCTGCTGGAAAACAGATGGTGAGGAAAATGATTGGAGGAGGAGATTAATAATAGCACTGATAGAAAACCGGATCGAAGGGATCAGGGCGAGGCAGAGGGGCTGAGCGATAATTTGGTGCCTTGTGGGAAATGAGGGGGGACAGATGCTTGCCTAAATTTGGGGATTAGATTTTGTAGCCTAAAGAAGATAATAAATGAAATGATTAGGCATTAAAGGGCTGGTCCCTGCGGACAAGCAGGCTGGGAAGACCCTTGGCATTAAGAGCCAGGGATGAGGGGACGGGTCCGTTTTAGGGCACCCTACCAAAGGTCATCTCCCGACTGCTGAGAGCTGAGGGAAATTCCTCCTTCAGGGCATCTATGGAGCACGGGACAAGGATCCTGTGGTCACAATTTTCCAGGAAAGTTTAGCCAAAAAATGCTGTCTCTTTTTTACTTTTTAGCTGGCTGATGCACTTATTTGGACTTTTGGAAAATCATGGCGTTTCAGCGGGACAGAGTTGCAGGGTGGAATTCTTACTGGGGCGGCTGGGAGGGCAAGGATGAGCACAGCCACCAAGGCCAGGCTGCAGTGGCAGGGGCACCCTCAGCTCGGCCGGCTCCACACTCAGAGCTGCTCTGAACAAAGAGGTGCTGTTGTTTCTGGGCATTTTCCCCGGCCTGGAGCCCGAGCGGCACCGGAGCTGACGCACCCCGGCCCGTTTAGGGGTGCGGGGGCTGCTGGGGCTCCCTGTGCCGCAGTGCCGGGCGGACGGAGGGGCCATCCCTCCCGTGATGATCCCGGCCCCGCTCTCCGCAGGGCCCATCCCGCCCCGCTCTCCCCGGGACGGTAATCGGCGCTCGGGCTGACATGAAGGCCCCGCGCTGCCTGCGCTCCCTGCGCTGCGGCCCCGCTGCTTATCCGCGCCGCAGTTCAAGAGTTTCCCATGGAGCAGCGGCTAATGACGGCCCGGGAGGATGAGCGGGGAGGAGGCAATGCAGCTCCCGCTCGGCAGACACGGCAGCCCCTCCGCCGGAGGGGAAAGCGGCGTGGGAGAGCCCCGCGGCCGCCGAGGAGGAGGAGGAGGAGGAGAGGGAAGCGCTTTACGAGGGGAGCCTCTCCTCTCGCACACAAATATCTAAAAACTATTAATTTCGGGCAGCAGCCAGGAAGATATACATGAAAGGGAAATTGATTTCTATTTAAATGGTATGTTTTCATCACCTTTTTTCAGAGCGTGAACATTCATCTCTGAGTACCTGTGCTAATTGATTTCAAATGCGATTCAACACAATCACTGTGGAATAATAAATCTGGGGGCCAAGAAGGGAAAGGAGAGGGAGAGCCCGCGGGCACAGGGAGCAGGGCAGGAGGCACATCCAGCCTGGAAAAGGTGGCACAATCCCATTAGAGCCGTCCCTGGGGGATCAGCGAGGTTTACGGATAACACAACGGGACCTGCTAATCCACATAAACTCTCGGAGAGACAGAGATTACCAGCGAGATGGGACCAAGCCAGGAGAGGAGCCAGGGCTGGGAGGGCTGGTTTGGGTTGGGAGGGATTTACAGACAATCCTGGGCAGGGACACCTTCCACTGGGGCAGGTTGCTCCAAGCCCCATCCCGAACAATTGCAGGCAGAGAGAGGAGCAGGGCAGCCTGGAGGAGCTGGGGGGCACCAGGAAAAGCTGCAGCTGGAGATCCAGGGTCGCCTGCCATGCTCTGAAAACCACCCAGCTTTTAGGTGTTTGTCCTCAAATAAATAATGGAGCATGATACCCAAAAAGCTGCCGAGGGAAAATGGGCTAATGGAAGGCCTGGGTAAATGCGGGTGAGGCGGAGGGAGCTGCTCCTGCCTCCCAGCATGGGGCACTTGTAGCCAGATATTGCAGTGCTACAGCCTGTTGTGGTACTCAGCGCTCGAGAGGAGGCTGCAAACCGGGGAGAGAACGGAAAATAGCCATAAAAATTACCTGCAGCCAGAGGGACACGGCACGGCAACCAGCTGAAAGAGCCTGACGTGTTCAGCTCATCAAGGAAAGAGGGGAAAATGCCCTGATAGCCGGATATGGGAACTTGTGCAGGAAAATGATGGGATAACAAGGCACCTTTAACCTGAGGCTGCTCCACAAGGAAAGAGCCCCCAGGCTGGAGCTGGGGGAAGCTGTGCACGCCCTTCCCCACTGACACAGGCACGGCTCTTGGGCGCAAGGAGGATTAGGCAGTGAAATTCCCGGCCCTTGGTAAATGAGCAGTCTATGCATTCAGTGTGGCACTGTAGGATAAAGCTCAACAGCAACATTCATATGGAGTTAGCCCCATTTTCCCTGGCTGGTTTGGCTCCCAGCTGATCCCAGCCATTTCACACACCGCTGGGAAGGGAAGGGGATGGATGTGGGCACTGCCCAAAATGGAGGTGATGCTGCAAATGCTCTGTTCTTTTGCTCTCTGCACTGCTGGGACAGACACAGACATTTTTGCCGGACTGCTCTGAAGCAGTTTTTATGGATATCATCTTTTTCCAGGACATGTAACCTTGCCAGGGAGAGGGGTAGCGCTCCAAACCCACCTCCTAAACCACTTGGAGCTCTTGTATTGATGCAGCTGGGACTGTAAGCAAAATAAAGCCAGTGAAATAATGGCCAGTGGACAGGCAGAGACCGTGGAAAGGATATTGATTGGAACAGGGTCTCTTTTCTGCACAGCACACTGAGCTCCGGAGGGCTGAGCTTCAGGTAATTTCTAGCAAATAATGTGTTGTACACTGTTATTTGTGGATCCTGGAAATCAAACTGGAGCATCCGGGGCTCTTGTCTAACAAGTCCCTGTAGCTAGAGCCAGCAGCCGGTGCCTTGAGAGAGGAATAAAAGCAGCAAATCATCAGAAATAAATGGGAATAAAATGAACGCCAGCATGTTTGGCAGCGGAGGGACGCCGGGTGCACCTTCCCCGGGTGGGTGTGTACACCCTGCCAGGAAAGGCCCAAGGCAGCTGAATGGGATGAGGTTTCCCAGGAGCAGAGGTGCAGGGTGGGATGGACACGCGGCCAGGCCATGGGAATGGGTGTGCTGGTTTACAACACCCACTCGAGCTGCCAGCCCTTGCTGCTGGAGGCCTGGGGGCAGAGCACACCTGGCCAGGGCAGAAGGGGCATCAGGAGCCCTGCCAGCCCCAGCAGTGTGCCCGGCTGGCCTCGCTGCGCTGCCTCCTGCACGGGCAACAAAGAGATTGCAGCGCCGGTTCAGAGGTGGGGAATTTGATCAACTGGCTCATATTTTTAAATGAACAAATGACACTTCGTCGTGGCCATGACAGAGGGCTCGGCGCTGCTTTACAGTAATCTATGCCTTCTTTAACACACGGCTGCGATCCTGGCCGCCGGCAGATGAAGGATGGAGGAGCAGGCAAAAGGTTAATAGAGCATTGGGCCTTTTTTAATTGAAAAAATGACTGAGGGACCATGTAGCAGAGCGAGCAGTAATATTATTACAGGCTGTAAGTACTGTTCCAGAGACTTACTGTTCATCTGGGAGCAGAGTAATGAGCACAGCCGGGCTGCTCCCGCCTCGGCCGGAATGCCGATGGCTCCAGCAGGAGCCAGCTGCCTTGGGAAAGGGGCAGGATCGCCTAAATGTTTGTGTTCCTTCACAAACTTCGAGTTTCTCCAGGAAAAAGTACCCTGGGTGGCTGGCAAAATTGATTCCTCCACATGATGCCCCAGCATCGGCGTGCCGGGGGCTCCAGCTGGGCTGGGATCTGTGGTTAAGGAGAGAGGCTGCAGGGAGCTCATCCAGGGTAAAGCAGCCCGGCTGTGTCCAGCTCAGGAAGGGACAGACCTTTGGAGCACCATGGATGGGCCCTGGGTCCTTCCCTGGCACTGCTGGTGCTCCCTGCTGCCAGTCTGGCACAGGGCATGGCATGGAGCACTCCTGCACTGGGGCATCCCTGTGCTGAGCAGCCCTGTGTGAGCATCCCCGTGCCACTTCCTGCACTGGGACTTCCCTGTGCCAATCCCTGCACTAAGGACATCCCTGTGCCAATTCCTGCACCTGAGCATCCCTGTGCCAGTTCCTGTACCTGAGCATCCCTGTGCCAATTCCTGCACTAAGGACATCCCTGTGCCAATTTGTGCACCTGAACATCCCTGTGTGAGCATCCCTGTGCCAATTCTTGCACTGGGACTTCCCTGTGCTGAGCATCCCTGTGCTGAGCATCCCTGTGCCACTTACTGCACTGGGGCATCCCTGTGCCAATTCCTGCACCTGAGCATCCCTGTGCTGAACATTCCTGTGTGAGCATCCCTGTCCCAATTCCTGCACCTGAGCATCCCTGTGTGCCTGTGATGAACATCCCTGTGCCAGTTCCTGCACTGGAGCATCCCTGTGCTCCTGCCATGGGCGCCCTGTTGGGATTTCCATCTCAGCCCGCAGCACAGCCCGGGCAGCTCGGTGACCCCGCAGTGCCATCTGCTCCAGAGGTCAGGAACAGGATAAACGGCTCACGGGAGAGCCCGCAGGGAGAGGCAGCGCGAGGGGAGGAGGATGTCCCGGAGGAGCCGGCAGACAAGGGAACGGCAGCAATGCAGGGAGGCCATCCTCGGAGCAGGGTCAGTGCCCGGCCTGGCCGAGCGGCCCAGCGGTGCCGGCAGGGCTAATTGATGAGGAATCGCCGGCGGAGCGCTGTGTCATCCCCAGGAGCTGCACCCGGGGCCGGGGGAAGCAGGCTGTTAAACAGGCTGCGGCGGCACTCCGGGCTGCCAGGATTTATGCTCCGCGGGAGCAGCTCTATCTGTCATCTGTGAAAAGCCTCATTTACAGAGAGACTCCGTCAGGAAAGGCAATCAGCCTGGAAGCTGCTATGCTGGGAATTTATAACTGCTGTGCCAGGAGAGCTCATCCCTCCCTTGGGCGGGAGCTGGGGGAGCTGGCCTGGGCCTGGAACGGGGGTTTGCTCCCCCAGGGAACCCCCCAGCACCCTCGAGGGGCTCAGGGTCTGCAGAGTGACACGGCCATGGGGACACCTGTCTGTGGCACGGCTGGCAATGCTTCTGCTGGGAATACAGACCTGTCTCTGATGGGCAAAAGGAGGCAGGTTTTGCCTCACCTCTGGGCCTGGTGACGCCCTGGGGCTTTTCCTGTGGTGTGGAGGAGGATTCCCAGGCATGGGAAATCAGAGAATCCCAGGATGGTTTGATTTGGAAGGGGTCTGAAAGCCTATGCAGCGCTTTAAGCCACGGCCACCTTCCCCTGGCCCAGGCGGCTCCAAACCTCTCCCCACAGCCTGATATGGACATCCTGTCCTGCCCAGGAGCCTGGGAGCCCAGCAGGGCACAGCACAGAGGCCCCAGATGGACCTCAGAGTAAAGGCCCTGGCCGAGGGATGGATGGCTAACATCATCATTTGTGCTGCATTTTCCTCTCCCGGGGAGGATGAGCTCCAGTTATTCCCATCCATCTCATTCTTTCAAGTCATCTTCATTCTGCAATTTCCCCTCACCCCGAAAAGAGTCCAAGATCGATCCATTTCTTTCCAATTTCAGCTGGGAGAGGGAAGGAGCCTGAGGAGAGGCAGAGGATGCCTCTTGCCTCCCCCGGCACGTGCCTGCCCGTGTTTGTGCCCGTTCCGAGCGGGAGCGCGGAAAGGAATAAATCTGAATTGAGGTGTCACGCAGCAGGTGTTTGACTGCCAGGGACGGGGCTCAATGGCATTTGTGTCCCAGCACGGAGCAGTTTGGATGCACTTTGGCTCCAGCGCTGCCTCCCAAACTCCCTCTCTGGTAACAGGTGCCTTTACAAACGTTGTAAATGAGGCGGATTCAAAATAGGCCTGGTTTTCCCACCTGATCAATAGATCTGAAAGGAACAACGCCAAATATCTGGAGTTATTGTGCAGCGCTGATGGCTGTCAGGACAATGGGCAGAGCAAAGACAAATACACACCTTTGCCTGGGTTATTACTTTAAGCCTGTTATTATCATTATTATGGGTGATTAAAAATCCCATTAATCAGATGCTAAACAGATTAAGCCCTATGAATTAATTTTCTGGAAATAACTAAGATAAACATTCTGTGCAGAGCTCATTTAATGAAATAGAAGCTGTTTATCTGCAAAATTAGGGCCTGAGCTTCAGCTGGAAAAATCCAGTGTGGTGTGGGCACGGCGGGCACAGGCTGGAGCCAACGCTGATTTTTTACCCATTCTAAGTAAAAGAAAAATCTTGCTGTAAGTAATTTATGATACATTACACAAAGAGCTCATTAGTGAGAGCTACAAAATAAAATTACAGTCAGTTAGGAAATAATTCCTTGATTTAGTGGATGAGGAGAGGGGCTGAAGGGCAGAGGCCCCATGTGCTGCTCCTACTAGCAGTTAAACAAGAGGGTTCTTACCAGCTTTGCCATTAATGACATAGGAAATGAACATTAATTGATTTTTCACGGCCCTCTTTCCCTTCCACAACCATGGAGCTGCCTCTGAGACCAAAATATTGGAACCAATGGGGTAAAGCAGTTTCACTGTGGTGAAGTGAACACAAGAGCCATGCAGCTGTGGCTGTGCCCTCATCCTGAATTATCCAGCTGTTGCTGCTGCTGTCCCAACATCCTCATCTCCAGGGCACTGCTGGCTCCTTTCCTGTTAAAAGGAGCTTCACAGCCAGTATGCAGCCCCTAAAGGGTCACCAGGGACAAGTGGAGCTTCCCTTTGCATCCATTTACAGCCTTCTCCAGAAATTGCCCATGGAATTGCTGTTTCTTGTGTCTGTTTTAATAAATGGGTGTGTTTGCTATTGCTGTTGAAAGTTCTGTGTTTGGCCTTTTTAAGTCATTTGATTAGGAAGTAGAGAGAATATTTTAGCAGCAGAGAAGGCTCTCACAATCAGCACTAGGAGGAATAATCCAATTTTCTTGGCAAAGAAGGGCAAAGGGTCCTCCTAGGAGGTCAAAGCTCCCTTAGCACAATTAGAACTTTAATTAATGAAATTGGTTGAGGCTCCACCAGCAGAAGCAGCGTGTCTGTGGAGCTCTGGGAGCGGAGACAGCAGCTCCCTGCTGGCTCTCCTGAGCACGGCCCGGGCCCCCAGATGCACCCAGACCCCACCACGCATTCCAGAGATGCAGCTCTGGGGCTCTTGGTTGGCCATCGAGAGCGAGATCGGCCTCTGCAGCAGCCCTGCGAGGAGCGGCACAGCTCACCGTGCCTCGTGCTGTTCAGACATGCTGTCTGCAATTAATATTGCATAATGGCCTCCTGATTCCTAAATTATGTATTTCTCCTTCTCAGCATCGTGTGGTTTTTTTACAGGGTTAATTATTTTCCATCATTCTGCCTTTAGCAACAGTCGTCTTAATTAAGGGGGCCAAGTTCCGCTCTCGTTGCAGCCTGGCAGATCCTAATGAAATCAATGGAGCCGTGCGGTGTAAATGGGAGGGACACCGGCCCGCCAGTAAAGTAAACCGTTCCCTCTCCCGTTGATTAATGCATAAAATTAACCCAGCCCTAACGTCCAACTGCTGCCTGAGTGGGTCACTGCAGAGCCCCCTCCCGGGCTGCCTTTGCCCAGCAGTTCTGACCTGGTTCATCCCGTGTGCAGGGCTCTGCCAGCAGCACGTCCTGGGCGCCCTGCTCTGCTTTTGGCTCGGAGAAACGCGGCACCGGTCTGCAAGCAGGACTCCAAGCCACTGTCACCTCTGCCTGCAGTGGCTCCAGACAGGGCTGAGCAGGTGGGCCCTGTGCCTTTGCTCCTGCCCAGGGCTCTGCCAAAGCCATGTGCTGTTCTCTTCCAGGGATCAAACACGTGAGGCAGGGATTTAAATCAGGATCCCCATCCCCATCAGTGCCCCCTGGCTCACTCCCTGCCTCTCCCCTGCCACCCTTGCCTGCTGGCACCAAAAGGGCTGATCCCCAATTATTCCTCCCTGGCTTGCATTTCCTGACAGCCCAACATTAAACCAGGCCCAGGCAGCCATGCAGGGGAGGCTCCAATAAGTGGATGCACATGCAATATTCATGGATGGCTTCAGAATAGTTACAGATCCATCACGCTTGGCAGCGGGATGGGGATGGCGTGCTCTCCTAATGCTGGGCTTAAGCACCTTCTTGAAGCCGAGCCCTGAGGATGGATGAGCACCTGGAGCCAGCTGCTGGCATGTCCCCATGTGTCCTGCACAGCCCCCTCCCACCTCAGGGGCAAAGCCTTGGGCACCTGGGCCTGTGGGCACCGCTGGTGATGCGCTGCTCCTGCACCCAGCTGGGCCTCTGGATAAAGAGCAGCGAAAACAAGGGAGCCTCTGGAGCTCAATGCCCTCACTCTGGGAAAGGTTTGTTTACCAGCGCCACACTGCAGCTCCAAACCTGAGCTCATCCCCCGGGATTAATTTTTACACAATCATTCCGCAGTCTATGATAATCACTCCATAAAAAAAAAAAATGAAGAGATTTGGGATTTTTTCCAGCGAGGAGGATTAGGTCTAAAGACGAGTAATCTGCAGGAAGCTCAGCTGCATGCACACCACTAATCGCTCCTCACTCTTCCCAGCTTTAGCTCTTTCATTAGAATTTTGCACAGCGGGCTGGCTGTCCTTGCCGGGGCCGGCTGCCACAGACAGACAGACAGACATTTCCCGAGGGACCCGGCCCTGTGCCAGCCCACGGGGCCGCGGTGGCAGCCTGCAGAGCGGCAGTGCCAGGAGTCCCTGCGGTGCCCTCCAACCCCGCAGTGCTGGGCACACGGCTGGGCTCAGCACCGCTCTCTGCACCACAAAGAGGAGCCTCTGGAACCGGCTCCCCACGCTGGGATCTCTCCAGCTTCCTTGGGAAGGAGGTGAAGCAACTGGCACGGGAGACATTAATGCAGCGCAACAAACCAGGTGTTGGGATGGTTTTAGAATGTAATAAACTATTAAAGAAACAATGAGCTTAAACCCCGAAGCCTTTAGTAAATTCCTGGTGGTTGAACCAGGTGGAGAGTGCATAACAACCTGGGAACTGGCCCTTTCCCTGTTCCAGGGGCAGCCGTGTTCTCCTGAGCCCCCAGGAACTCCTCCAGCAGCCAGCCTTGCCAGGCCTGGCTTAGCTAACCCTGGTCCTGCACCAAGGGCAGCAGTGAGTGCAGGAGGCAGCGACACACACCCCAATCCCTCCTCACGGGCACACCAGGACTGTTCCTGTTGTCTCCCACTGAGGCTTGGCACTGAATTCCCAAAGGTTCCTGATGGCATGTGACCCCATCAGGGGCTCAGTGGGCTCCTGGCACTGCCAGAAGGGTGAGAGCTCGCAGGCTGAGAGAAACCACTGCACGTTTTAGAGTCAGGAGGAGAGACGTGCCCGTTGTGCCCAGCAAGCATTTTTCCAAATATAATTAAAATAAGCACATCTCAACGACGGCTCTGACCACAGGGATAAGGATGCAACGCCAGGTTTTTAAAACAAAATAACGTAAGCACTTAGAAAAGGACTCGAGCAGACTTTGGGTACTTATGTTCAAAATAATTGTCCCAGGAAACCCGATTCAGCAGCCACCCAGGCTGAAAGCACTTAGGCACACGCGGGCAGGCGTTCAACAAAGCATTTAGTGACCCCGGCGCTGCATCAGCAGGAACGCGGGGCTCCGGGCAGGGAGTGACTCAGGGAAACCGCGGGGCTCGGGAGGACGAGGTCCCGCCGGGGTTCCGCCTGGATCCCGCCTGGATCCCGCCTGGATTCCCCCTGGATCCCGCCTGGATCCCGCCCGGATTCCCCTGGATCCCACTGCAATCTTACCCGGCCGTGCATGGGTCCCACTGGGATCCCACCTGGTTCCAGCCCAAATCCCGCCCAGCCCTGGCGGGGGTCCCGTCTGCCCCAAGCACACACGGCCGTGTCCCCGCTGTGCCCCGCTTGGCTCCAGCCCCCGTGGCTGCTCCCACTGCCTCAAGGGCCGGCGTGTGAGGGTTCCTCAGCCCCGCAGGGTGACCCAGGAGCCGCAGGAGCTCGCTCCTCACACCCTTCCCCCGGGAATACCTCAGCAGGCCAAGCGGAGCTGCTGTAATCCAGCGTACTCGTGGTAATAAATTCATGGATCTTCACACCCCAGCAGGCTGACAAGCCCCTGGTTTTAAAGAGATTTTAAAACCACTTGGAGCACTGTGAGGCAGACCGAGACCCCCTTATGCTTGGAGACCCCAAACACCAGCTTCAAAGGAGGGAGGGAAATTGCAAAGATGGCCTGGAAAAAGTGGATTTCAGTGTGGGCAAATCTTCAAAGCACAAGTTTCCTGAGCTGTTATAAAGACGGTGTACCTTTTGCATGAATAAGTCAAAAGAGGAAACCTTTCCTAAGCACTCACCCAGCCTGGCAGGTGGATCCTCTGCTGGGCTGTGAAGCGATCGATGCTCCAGGATCCTTCTGTGCTCCTCCTCGCTGGGACCCATCCCTCCTGCAGGGCCACCCCTGCTGCCCGGGGACTCTGCCCAGGACACAGTGTCCGTGGGTCTGTCCCACTGCCCAGCTGAGAGCCTTCACACACGAGGCACATTTCTGCTAGGAGAGCCTCAGATCCCAGCTAACCGCATTTCCTGCCACTGCCCCGCTGGGTTTTCCTGACTTTAGGGCCGGTGTTTCCCACCAGCTGAGGGCTCGGTGCACCCGGGGCTGTCCCAGCACTGGTGGGAAGTTGCTGACAGCCTGGCACACGTCCTTCCCAGCTGCCCCCAGTCCTCCAGGCAGCTTGCAGAGCACCCTGTGGCCCTGTGGAGCTGCCCCCAGCCCCGGGCTGCCTAATTGAGGCGGGAGCGGTACCTGGGCCTGCCCGCTCCTGCCGCAGCCTCCGGCGAGCCGAGCTCTGTGTCAATTACAGGAAAATCAATGAAGATACTGTTCAGGACTCCTTTTCACCATTCAGCACGGATGATATCCTTCACTTTCTAGCACTGATTCATTTACTTTCGGCCTCTCCAGGGGCTCCTGACATATTGCTATCTCTGAAGAATCTGAAGCAAGAACTGCCTTTGTTTCCACTGCAACTTGTTGGTGGGGCTGGAGCCCACTGAGGGTCAGGGGAGAGGCTGCAGCACACGGCAGGGTTTAAACATTCCTTACCAAAACACCTTCCCAAGGTCCTCCCAAATCTCTTTTGCATGGGCAGAATCAGGGGGAAAATGGCTCCAAACGCAGGACCAGAGTGCCATCCATGTCCTTACTCTGGCTGAGATGTCCCCAAAATGGTGACACCACAGTAGCGCTGCTTCTCTTGTTGGCCATGTTGGCTTGGAGCAACCTGGTCCAGTGGAAGGTGTCCAGGGCAGGGGTTGGAACTGAATGGTCTTTCCCAGTCCAGCAGCTGCAAACTCTCCTGCAAGAGAAAAGCCAGGAGAGTGAACAGGACTGTGACACTACAGCTTCACAGTCTCACTCTGGGGTTTATTCCTACCCTAGAACTGTGGGTCAGAAACTACAGGAGATAATATTAAATGTTATAGAACTGATTCCTAAAATATTTAAAGCAAAAGTGTGCAGTTGGTTTATCCTGGGAGGCCTTGCATTCCACTGGGACAACATTATATCCATGTTGAAGCTGGGGACAGCGTGCACTGGGTGGACAATAAGGGACACCAGGTGACAGCCACATAAAATGTCCTGTCTTAAACCACTGCTATCTCCTGCACTCCCAGCCTTTTCTCTCGCTCCACCAAAGCCACAGGCATCCCACAGCAGCGGGATATAGACCTCAGGCTGCGCTCTGGCCCAACTCCCACTGCAGGCAGAACTTCACTGATGCAAACCCTGCGAGCTCCTCGTGCCCCTGCTCTTCAAAGAGAGCTCCGCGCATGGAGAGCAGTAGGAAATAGCCCAGAGCAAGGACGGGGCTACAAAGACAGGATCTATTATTTATGAGGCACTTCAGTGAACTCGGGCCTTGGAGGCAGAGTGGGCTGGGGGGGGAGACCTTTGTGAGGGGAAAAATGGAGTTTGAAGAAACACTGAGAGTGATGCAGCATGCAGAGGTCGTGCTCACGAGAGACATCCCTGGGAATGCAAAAGGCTCTCTTGGAGTTCACATGGGATTTGCTCTGTGGTTTAGGGGGCAGTTTAATGACCCATGCTCCAAACGCCAGGCTTTTAAAGAGCAAGGGGCCTTCTGAGCTGGCTCAGAGCATACACTGCCCAGCACAGGCTCCAACCGCTCCGTATGTGCCACCCGCGATCTACGGTGTCACAGGAGCTGGGCATGCCATGACCCACCCAGACATGGGTCCCCAGCACAGGAACAGGGTCCCCAGCACAGGCACAGGGTCCCCAGCAGAGGAACAGGGTCCCCAGCAGAGGCACAGGGTCCCCAGTAAAAGCACAGGGTCCCCAGCAGAGGAACAGGGTCCCCAGTAAAAGCACAGGGTCCCCAGCAGAGGAACAGGGTCCCCAGTAAAAGCACAGGGTCCCCAGTAGAGGCACAGGGTCCCCAGCAGAGGAACAGGGTCCCCAGCAGAGGAACAGGGTCCCCAGTAGAAGCATAGGGTCCCCAGCAGAGGCACAGGGTCCCCAGCAGAGGCACAGGGTCCCCAGCACAGGAACAGGGTCCCCAGCACAGGAACAGGGTCCCCAGTAGAAGCACAGGGTCCCCAGTAAAAGCACAGGGTCCCCAGCAGAGGCACAGGGTCCCCAGTAGAGGCACAGGGTCCCCAGTAAAAGCACAGGGTCCCCAGCACAGGAACAAGGCCCCAGCAAAAGCACAGGGTCCCCAGCAGAGGCACAGGGTCCCCAGTAAAAGCACAGGGTCCCCAGCAGAGGCACAGGGTCCCCAGCAGAGGAACAGGGTTCCCAGTAAAAGCACAGGGTCCCCAGCAGAGGAACAGGGTCCCCAGTAGAAGCACAGGGTCCCCAGTAAAAGCACAGGGTCCCCAGCAGAGGCACAGGGTCCCCAGCAGAAGCACAGGGTCCCCAGCAGAGGAACAGGGTCCCCAGCAAAAGCACAGGGTCCCCAGCAGAGGCACAGGGTCCCCAGTAAAAGCACAGGGTCCCCAGTAGAGGAACAGGGTCCCCAGCACAGGAACAGGGTCCCCAGTAAAAGCACAGGGTCCCCAGTAGAAGCACAGGGTCCCCAGCACAGGAACAGGGTCCCCAGCAGAAGCACAGGGTCCCCAGCAGAAGCACAGGGTCCCCAGCAGAGGAACAGGGTCCCCAGCAGAGGCACAGGGTCCCCAGCAGAGGCACAGGGTCCCCAGTAAAAGCACAGGGTCCCCAGCAGAGGAACAGGGTCCCCAGCAGAGGCACAGGGTCCCCAGCACAGGAACAGGGTCCCCAGTCGAAGCACAGGGCCCCCAGCAGCCTAGGCCCCCCATGGCTGAGCCATGCTCAGCCCTCATGCATATCTGGGGGCTCCATGGGGCCCAGGGGGTCCCTGTGGCTGCCAGACTGGGCCACATAAGGTTTTGGGGGTCACTTGGGCACCCCAAGGCAGTGGGAAGGGTGGTCTGGGCACCTTAGGGTTGCTGGGGGAGCACTGGTGATGTCAGGGTGGGCACACTGTGGGGGAGCTGCTGCGGAGGAGACCCCGAGGCTGTTGGGGGCACTGGGGCTTTTGAGGGCCCACTGGTGGGGAGAACTGCTGTGGAGCACACCGCGGGCCGTTGGGGGGTGCTGCGGCTTTCCGGGGGGCACTGGGGCTTTTGAGGGCACACTTTGAGGGGACGTTGGGGGGACACCTGGTGTCGTTGGTGGGCCCGCTGGTGGCACAGGGCCTTGCCGGGGCCTCGCTGGGCCTGCCGGGGGTCACCGGGGCGCAGGGCTGCGCCCGAGGCCGTCCGGCCGCGGCTGCCGGGGGAGCGGGGGGGCCGTGCGGGGCCGTGCGGGCGCTCCCGGCTGCCATTTCACCGCCCCGTCCCTCCATTTTCCTGCGAGCGCGGCGGAGCCGGCCCGGCCCCGGCCCCGCCGCCGCCCCCAATGTAGCGGCGCGGCCGCCCCGCACCCGCCCAGCCGCGGGGCCGCCTCCGGCATGCGGAGCTGCAAGATGGTGCGGGTGGCCAGCGTGCTGGGGCTCGTCATGCTCAGCGTGGCGCTGCTCATCCTGTCCCTCATCAGCTACGTCTCGCTCAAGAAGGACAACATCTTCGGGGCGCCCCGCGCCGCCGGGCCCCGCATGTACATGTTCCACGCGGGATTCCGGTGAGGCGCGGCCCGCCATGGCGGCCCGGGCCCGGCCCGGCCGGGCAGCGAGGGGGGCGCGGAGCGGGGCCGGACGGCGCCGGGAGCGGCCGCCGCACGGGCCGGGCTGCGGGGAGGCGGGCGGGGGCACCGGCACGGCCACGGTACGGCCGCGGCGCCGGGCGCTCTCCGTGGTGCTGATGGCGGCGGCCGCGGGGGCGGGTCGGGCTCGGCCGGTAACGGGCTGCGGGTCTGTGGGGTGGGTGTGTGTGTGGTTTGTGTGTGCACGTGTGCTGTGTGCTTGCGTGGGCGTCTCTGTGTCTGCGGGGGTGTCCTCATGGGTGCTGCACGCATGTCTCTATGTGTCTCTGTGTGTGTGGGGGTGTCTCCGTGTGTGTCCCCATGGCTGCGCACGGGTGTCTCCATGAGTGTGCGTGGGTGTCCCCATGTCTATCCGTGGGTGTCTCCATGTGTGTGCCTCCATGTGGCCCCATGTGTGTGCACGGCTGTCTCTGTGTCTCCATGCATTCCTGTGTCTGTGCCTGGATGTCTCCATGTGCGTACACGGCTGTCTCTGTGTCTCCATGTGTGTACATGTGTGTACACATGTGTGCATGGGTATCTCTGCATCTCCATGTGTCTCCATGTGCGTACATGGCTGTCTCTGTGTCTCCATGTGTGTACATGTGTGTGCATGGATATCTCTGCGTCTCCATGTGTCTCTATGTGTGTACATGGCTGTCTGTGTGTCCATATGTTCCCATGTGTGTACATGGCTGTCTCTATGACTCCATGTGTCCATGTGTGTGCATGGCTGTCTCTGTGTCTCCATGTGTCCATGTGTGTACATGGCTGTCTCTATGACTCCATGTGTCCCCATGTGTGTACATGGCTGTCTCTGTGTGTCCATGTGTACATGGCTGTCTCTATGTCTCCATGTGTCCCCATGTGTGTGCATGGCTGTCTCTGTGTCTCCATGTGTCTCTATGTGTGTACATGGCTGTGTCTGTGTCTCCATGTGTCCATGTGTGTACATGGCTGTCTCTATGACTCCATGTGTCCATGTGTGTACATGGCTGTCTCTGTGTGTCCATGTGTGTACATGGCTGTCTCTGTGTGTCCATGTGTCCATGTGTGTGCATGGCTGTCTCTATGACTCCATGTGTCCATGTGTGTGCATGGCCGTCTCTGTGTGTCCATGTGTCCCCATGTGTGTGCATGGCTGTCTCTATGACTCCATGTGTCCCCATGTGTGTGCATGGCTGTCTCTGTGTGTCCATGTGTCCCCATGTGTGTGCATGGCTGTCTCTATGACTCCATGTGTCCCCATGTGTGTGCATGGCTGTCTCTGTGTCTCCATGTGTCCCCATGTGTGTGCATGGCTGTCTCTGTGACTCCATGTGCCCATGTGTGTACACGGCTGTCTCTGTGACTCCATGTGTCCCCATGTGTGTGGATGGCTGTCTCTGTGTGTCCATGTGTCCATGTGTGTACACGGCTGTCTCTGTGTCTCCATGTGTCCCCATGTGTGTGCATGTTTTGGCGTCTGTGCCCACCTGCAGGTCTCAGTTTGCACTGAAGTTCCTGGACCCCTCGTTCGTGCCCCTCACCAACTCCCTGGGCCAAGAGCTGCAGGACAAGCCCTCCAAGTGGGTGTTCAACCGGAGCGCCTTTGCCCACCAGAGGTGAGCCAGCACCTGGGCGCTGGCACTGCCCGGCTGTGCCCTTCCAGCGGCATTAAGGGAACGCAGCACCCTGCTGAGCACTCTGGGCAGCTAAGGGAACGCAGCACCCTGCTGAGTGCTCCGAGCTCTCAGGAATTTGCCAGGGGCAAGAGACAAAGCTGAACCAGAGCTTTCCCCCAGACACTTGCAGCTGTCCCGAAAGACTTGATTATTTCAGAGCAGGACACCAGGCTGCAACACACTTAGTTATTGTACTAGAACGTGACCCAGTTTCCTGGTGTGCAAGTGGAATTGTCGTTACTCCAGGGTAAATAGCAGTGGTTTAAGAGTGGGAGCATTTGGCCTGTAAGGCCATGACAGGCTGTGCTCGTGGAGGCCAGAGGCACACAGAGAAAGTTCCCAGCTGCTGGCAGCTCTGAGCAAGTGCAGTGCTGCTCTGCCTCCAGCTCCGCTCCAGCTGCGGGGGCAGGCACACAGCTTTGTGCTCTTTATACATACATCTATTTGCTGATTGCATATATTTAGCATTTCTATGAAAGAAAATAAAACCATGTAGCCATTTAGGACAGCTACTGCCACGTTGGACCGTAATTTTGTCCTGCCAAGTGCCTGCTGGTTTAGGGGCTGCCTGGTGGCTCTGCTCACATGTCCCACCTGCGGAGCAGGAATGTGGCTCTGTGGCCAGGCAGGACGGGGCTGCTGCAGCTCTCAGGGCAGGGTTTGGGGCCGCAGTCCAAGGACAGCAGGACAAGCACTGCCCTTGGCTCTTAGTCCCATCTTTTCCTGTGTGACAGGGACAGTGGCCCCCCTCGGTGCTGCTCCATCCCTGGCACCAGCAGCTCCATCAGCCTGCTCCTGTGCTACCCCTCGGATGATTTTAGCTGATGCCTCAAGGAGCTGCCTCTGCACT